>NW_027456245.1:0-22971 GCF_040206685.1 Ascaphus truei | reverse complement strand
ACCCTCTCTCTCGCTCTGTGGCGCCCTCTCTCTCGCTCTGTGGCGCCCTCTCTCTCGCTATGTGGCACCCTCTCTCTCGCTCTGTTGCGCCCTCTCTCTCTCTATGTCGCCATCTCTCTCTCTGTGTACCCCTCTCTCTCTCTGTGTCGCTCTCTCTCTCTCTCTCTCTTGTGTCTCCCTCTCTCTCGCTCTGTGGCGCCCTCTCTCTCTCTCTCTGTGGCACCTCTCTCTCTCTCTCTCTCTCTCTCTCTGTGGCGCCCTCTCTCTCTCTGTTGCGCCCTTTCTCGCTCTGTGGCGCCCTCTCTCGCTCTGTGGCGCCCTCTCTTGCTCTGTGGCGTCCTCTCTCTCTGTGGCGCCCTCACTCTCTCTCTGTGGCACCCTCTCTCTCTGTGGCACCCTCTCTCTCTCTGTGTCGCCCTCTCTCTCTCTCTGTGTTTCCCTCTCTCTCTGTGTCGCCCTCCTCTCTCTCTGTTGGTGCCCTCTCTCGCTCTGTGGCGTCCTCTCTCGCTCTGTGGCGCCCCTCTCTTGCTCTGTGGCGCCCTCTCTCTCTCGCTCTATGGTGCCCTCTCTCTCTCGCTCTGTGGCGCCCTCTCTCTCTCTGTGGCGCCCTCTCTCTCGCTCTGTGGCGCCCTCTCTCTCGCTCTGTGGCACCCTCTCTCTCGCTCTGTGGCGCCCTCTCTCTCGCTCGGTGGTGCCCTCTCTCTCGCTCGGTGGCGCCCTCTCTCTCGCTCTGTGGCGCCCTCACTCTCTCTGTGTACACCTCTCTCTCTCTGTGTCGCCCTCTCTCTCTCTGTTTCGCCCTCTCTCTCTCTCTCTGTGTCTCCCTCTCTCTCGCTCTGTGGCGCCCTCTCTCTCTCTCTGTGGCACCCTCTCTCTCTCTCTCTGTGGCGCCCTCTCTCTCTGTGGCGCCCTCTCTCTCTATCTGTGGCGCCCTCTCTATCTCTCTCTGTGGCGCGCTCTCTCTCTCTGTGGCGCCCTCTCTCTCGCTCTGTGGCGCCCTCTCTCTCACCTCTGTGGCGCCCTCTCTCTCACTCTGTGGCGCCCCTCTCTCTCGCTCTGTGGCGCCCTCTTTCGCTCTGCTGTGCCATCTCTCTCGCTCTGTGGCGCCCTCTCTTCTCGCTCTGTGGCGCCCACTCTCTCTCTCTGTGGCGCCCTCTCTCTCTCTCTGTGGCACCCTCTCTCTCTGTGGCGCCCTCTCTCTCTCTCTCTCTCTCTCTGTGGCACCCTCTCTCTCTCTCTGTGGGCGCCCTCTCTCTCTCTCTCTGTGACGCCCTCTCTCTCTCTCTCTCTGTGGCGCCCTCTCTCTCTGTGGCGCCCTCTCTCTCTCCTGTGGCGCCCTCTCTCTCTCTCTGTGGCGCCCTCTCTCTCTCTCTCTCTCTCTCTCTGTGGCACCCTCTCTCGCTCTGTGGCGCCCTCTCTCTCTCTGTGGTGCCCCCCTCTCTCTCTCTGTGATGCCCTCTCGCTCTGTGGTGCCTTCTCTCTCGCTCTGTGGAGCCTCTCTCTCTCGCTCTGTGGTGCCCTCTCTCACTCTGTGGTGCCCTCTCTCTCTCGCTCTTGTGGTGCCCTCTCTCTCTCGCTCTGTGGTGCCCTCTCTCTCTCGATCTGTGGCGCACTCTCTCTCTGTGGCGCCCTCTCTCTCTCGCTCTGTGGCACCCTCTCTCTCGCTCTTTGGTGCCCTCTCTCTCGCTCGGTGGCGCCCTCTCTCTCTCTCTGTGTCGCCCTCTCTCTCTCTCTGTGTCTCCTTCTCTCTCGCTCTGTGGCGCCCTCTCTCTCTCTCTCTCTGTGGCACCCTCTCTCTCTGTTGCGCCCTCTCTCTCTCTCTGTGGCACCCTCTCTCTCTCTCTCTGTGGCGCCCTCTCTCTCTCTCTCTCTCTGTGACGCCCTCTCTCTCTCTCTCTCTGTGGCGCCCTCTCTCTCTGTGGCACCCTCTCTCTCTCTGTGGCGCCCTCTCTCTCTCTCTCTCTGTGGCGCCCTCTCTCTCTCTCTCTCTCTGTGGCACCCTCTCTCTCTCTGTGGTGCCCTCTCTCTCTCTGTGGTGCCCCCTCTCTCTCTCTGTGGTGCCCTCTCTCTCGCTCTGTGGTGCCTTCTCTCTCGCTCTGTGGAGCCCTCTCTCCCTCCTCGCGCTCTGTTGTGCCCTCTCTCACTCTGTGGTGCCATCTCTCTCTCGCTCTGTGGTGCCCTCTCTCTCTCGATCTGTGCGCCCTCTCTCTCTCTGTGGCGCCCTCTCTCTCGCTCTGTGGCACCCTCTCTCTCGCTCTTTGGTGCCCTCTCTCTCGCTCGGTGGCGCCCTCTCTCTCGCTCTGTGGCGCCCTCTCTCTCTCTGTGTACACCTCTCTCTCTCTGTGTCGCCCTTCCTTCATTCTCTCTCTGTGTCGCCCTCTCTCTCTCTCTGTGTCTCCTTCTCTCTCGCTCTGTGGCACCCTCTCTCTCTCTCTGTGGCACCCTCTCTCTCTCTCTGTGCGCCCTCTCTCTCTGTGGCGCCCTCTCTCTCTCTCTGTGGCGCCCTCTCTCTCTCTCTCTGTGGCGCGCTCTCTCTCTCTCTGTGGCACGCTCTCTCTCTCTCTGTGGCGCCCTCTCTCTCGCTCTGTGGCGCCCTCTCTCGCTCTGTGGCACCCCTCTCTCTCGCTCTGTGGCGCCCCTCTCTCTCGCTCTGTGGCGCCCTCTCTTCGCTCTGCTGTGCCCTCTCCGCGCTCTTGTGGCGCCATCTCTCGCTCTGTGGCGCCCTCTCTCGCTCTGTGGCGCCCTCTCTCTCTCTCTGTGGCGCCCTCTCTCTCTCTCTCTGTGGCACCCCTCTCTCCCTGTGGCGTCCCTTTCTCTCTCTCTCTGTGGCACCCTCTCTCTCTCTCTGTGGCGCCCTCTCTCTCTCTCTGTGGCGCCCTCTCTCTCTCTCTCTCTCTCTCTCTCTCTCTCTCTCTCTCTGTGGCGCCCTCTCTCTCTGTGGTGCCCTCTCTCTCTCTGTTGAGCCCTCTCTCTCTCTCTCTGTGGCACCCTCTCTCTCTCTGTGGTGCCCTCTCTCTCTCTGTGGCACCCCTCTCTCTCCTGTGTTGCCCTCTCTCTCTCTGTGTCGCCCTCTCTCTCTCTGTGGCGCCCTCTCTCTCTCTCTCTGTGGCACCCCTCTCTCTCTCTGTGGTGCCCTCTCTCTCTCTGTGGCGCGCCCTCTCTCGCTCTGTGGCGCACTCTCTTGCTCTGTGGCGCCCTCTCTTGCTCTGTGGCGCCCTCTCTCTCTCTGTGGCGCCCTCTCTCTCTTGCTCTGTGGTGCCCTCTCTCTCTCTCTCTCTGTGGCACGCTCTCTCTCTCGCTCTGTGGCACCCTCTTTCTCTCGCTCTGTGTCGCCCTCTCTCTCGCTCTGTGGTGCCCTCTCTCTCTCTGTGGTGCCCTCTCTCTCGCTCTGTGGCACCCTCTCTCTCGCTCTGTGGCGCCCTCTCTCTCGCTCTGTGGCGCCCTCTTTCGCTCTGTGGTGCCCTCTCTCTCTCTCGCTCTGTGGTGCCCTCTCTCTCTCTCGCTCTGTAGCGCCCTCTCTCTCTCTGTGGCGCCCTCTCTCTCGCTCTGTGGCGCCCTCTCTCTCGCTCTGTGGCACCCCTCTCTCTCGCTCTGTGGCGCCCTCTCTCTCGCTCTGGTGCGCCCCACCTCTCGCTCTGTGGCGCCCTCTCTCTCTCTCTCTGTGGCGCCCTCTCTCTCTGTGGCGCCCTCTCTCTGTGTGGCACCCTCTCTCTCTCTGTGGTGCCCTCTCTCTCGCTCTGTGGCGCCCTCTCTCTCACTCTGTGGCGCCCTCATCTCTCTCTGTGTACACCTCTCTCTCTCTGTGTCGCCCTCTCTCTCTCTGTGTCGCCCTCTCTCTCTCTCTCTGTGTCTCCTTCTCTCTCGCTCTGTGGCGCCCTCTCTCTCTCTCTGTGGCACCCTCTCTCTCTCTCTGTGGCGCCCTCTTTCTCTGTGGCGCCCTCTCTCTCTCTCTGTGGCGCCCTCTCTCTCTCTCTCTGTGGCGCGCTCTCTTCTCTCTCTGTGGCGCGCTCTCTTTCTCTCTGTTGCGCGCTCTCTTTCTCTCTGTGGCGCCCTCTCTCTCGCTCTGTGGCGCCCTCATCGCTCTCTGTGGCGCCCTCTCTCTCGCTCTGTGGTGCCCTCTCTCGCTCTGTGGCACCCTCTCTCTCGCTCTGTGGCGCCCTCTCTCTCGCTCTGTGGCGCCCTCTTTCGCTCTGCTGTGCCCTCTCTCTCGCTCTGTGGCGCCCTCTCTCGCTCTGTGGCGCCCTCTCTCTCGCTCTGTGGCGCCCTCTCTCTCTCTCTCTGTGGCGCCCTCTCTCTCTCTCTCTCTGTGGCACCCTCTCTCCCTGTGGCGCCCTTTCTCTCTCTCTCTGTGGCACCCTCTCTCTCTCTCTGTGGCGCCCTCTCTCTCTCTCTGTGGCGCCCTCTCTCTCTCTCTCTCTCTCTCTCTCTCTCTGTGGTGCCCTCTCTCTCTGTGGTGCCCTCTCTCTCTCTGTGGCACCCCTCTCTCTCTGTGTTGCCCTCTCTCTCTCTGTGTCGCCCTCTCTCTCTCTGTGGCGCCCTCTCTCTCTCTCTCTGTGGCACCCTCTCTCTCTCTGTGGTGCCCTCTCTCTCTCTCTCTCTGTGGCACCCTCTCTCTCTCTGTGGTGCCCTCTCTCTCTCTGTGGCACCCCTCTCTCTCTGTGTTGCCCTCTCTCTCTCTGTGTCGCCCTCTCTCTCTCTGTGGCGCCCTCTCTCTCTCTCTCTGTGGCACCCTCTCTCTCTCTGTGGTGCCCTCTCTCTCTCTGTGGCGCCCTCTCTCGCTCTGTGGCGCACTCTCTTGCTCTGTGGCGCCCTCTCTTGCTCTGTGGCGCCCTCTCTCTCTCTGTGGCGCCCTCTCTCTCTTGCTCTGTGGTGCCCTCTCTCTCTCTCTCTCTGTGGCACGCTCTCTCTCTCGCTCTGTGGCACCCTCTTTCTCTCGCTCTGTGTCGCCCTCTCTCTCGCTCTGTGGTGCCCTCTCTCTCTCTGTGGTGCCCTCTCTCTCGCTCTGTGGCACCCTCTCTCTCGCTCTGTGGCGCCCTCTCTCTCGCTCTGTGGCGCCCTCTTTCGCTCTGTGGTGCCCTCTCTCTCTCGCTCTGTGGTGCCCTCTCTCTCTGTGGCGCCCCTCTCTCTCTGTGTTGCCCTCTCTCTCTGTGGTGCCCTCTCTCTCGCTCTGTGGCGCCCTCTCTCTCACTCTGTGGCGCCCTCTCTCTCGCTCTGGGGTGCCCTCTCTCTCTCGCTCTGTGGCGCCCTCTCTCTCTCTGTGGCGCCCTCTCTCTCTCTGTGGCGCCCTCTCTCTCTCTCTGTGGCGCCCTCTCTCTCGCTCTGTGGCGCCCTCTCTCTCGCTCTGTGGCACCCTCTCTCTCTCTGTGGCGCCCTCTCTCTCGCTCTGTGGCGCCCTCTCTCGCTCTGTGGCGCCCTCTCTCTCGCTCTGTGGCGCCCTCTCTCTCGCTCTGTGTCGCCCTCTCTCTCTCTGTGTACCCCTCTCTCTCTCTGTGTTGCCCTCTCTCTCTCTGTGTCACCCTCTCTCTCTCTCTCTCTCTGTGTCTCCCTCTCTCTCGCTCTGTGGTGCCCTCTCTCTCTCTGTGGCACACTCTCTCTCTCTGTGTCGCCCTCTCTCTCTCTGTATTGCCCTCTCTCTCTCTGTGGCGCCCTCTCTCTCTCTTTCTCTCTCTCTCTCTCTCTCTCTCTGTGGCACCCTCTCTCTCTCTGTGGTGCCCTCTCTCTCTCTGTGGCACCCTCTCTCGCTCTGTGGCGCACTCTCTCGCTCTGTGGCGCCCTCTCTTGCTCTGTGGCGCCCTCTCTCTCTCTGTGGTGCCCTCTCTCTCTTGCTCTGTGGTGCCCTCTCTCTCTCTCTCTCTCTCTCTGTGGCACGCTCTCTCTCGCTCTGTGGCACCCTCTTTCTCTCGCTCTGTGTCGCCCTCTCTCTCACTCTGTGGTGCCCTCTCTCTCTCTGTGGCGTTCTCTCTCTCGCTCTGTGGCGCCCTCTCTCTCGCTCTGTGGCGCCCTCTCTCTCGCTCTGTGGTGCCCTCTTTTGCTCTGTGGTGCCCTCTCTCTCTCGCTCTGTGGTGCCCTCTCTCTCGCTCTGTAGCGCCCTCTCTCTCTCTGTGGCACCCTCTCTCTCGCTCTGTGGCGCCCTCTCTCTTGCTCTGTGGCGCCCTCTCTCTCGCTGTGTCGCCCTCTCTCTCGCTCTGTGGCGCCCTCTCTCTCTCTGTGGCGCCCTCTCTCTCGCTCTGTGGTGCCCTCTCTCTCGCTCTGTGGCGCACTCTCTATCGCTCTGTGGCGCCCTCTCTCTCGCTCTGTGGCGCCCTCTCTCTCGCTCTGTGGCGCCCTCTCTCGCTCTGTGGCGCCCTCTCTCGCTCTGTGGTACCCTCTCTCGCTCTGTGGCGCCCTCTCTCTCGCTCTGTGGCGCCCTCTCTCTCGCTCTGTGGCGCCCTCTTTCGCTCTGCTGTGCCCTCTCTCTCGCTCTGTGGCTCCCTCTCTCGCTCTATGGTGCCCTTTCTCTCTCTCTCTGTGGCGCCTTCTCTCTCTCTCTCTCTGTGGCGCCCTCTCTCTCTGTGGCGCCCTCTCTCTCTCTCTCTCTTTCTCTCTCTCTGTGGCAACCTCTCTCTCTCTCTGTGGCGCCCTCTCTCTCTCTCTCTGTGGCGCCCTATCTCTCTCTCTCTCTGTGGCGCCCTCTCTCTCTGTGGCGCCCTCTCTCTCTCTGTGTCGCCCTCTCTCTCTCTGTGTCGTCCTCTCTCTCTCTGTGTCGCCCTCTCTCTCTCTGTGGCGCCCTCTCCCTCTCTCTCTCTCTGTGGCACCCTCTCTCTCTCTGTGGTGCCCTCTCTCTCTCTGTGGTGCCCTCTTTCGCTCTGTGGCGCCCTCTCTCGCTCTGTGGCGCCCTCTCTTGCTCTGTGGCGCCCTCTCTCTCTCTGTGTCTCCCTCTCTCTTTTGCTCTGTGGTTCCCTCTCTCTCTCTTTCTCTGTGGCACGCTCTCTCTCTCGCTCTGTGGCACCCTCTTTCTCTCGCTCTGTGGCGCCCTCTCTCTCTCTGTGGCGCCCTCTCTCTCGCTCTGTGGTGCCCTCTCTCTCGCTCTGTGGCGCCCTCTCTCTCGCTCTGTGGCGCCCTCTCTCTCTCTGTGGCGCCCTCTCTCTCGCTCTGTGGTGCCCTCTCTCTCGCTCTGTGGCGCCCTCTCTCTCGCTCTGTGGTGCCCTCTCTCTCTCGCTCTGTGGTGCCCTCTCTCTCTCGCTCTGTAGTGCCCTCTCTCTCTCTGTGGCGCCCTCTCTCTCGCTCTGTGGCGCCCTCTCTCTCGCTCTGTGGCACCCTCTATCTCGCTCTGTTGCGCGCTCTCTCGCTCTGTTGCGCCCTCTCTCGCTCTTTGGCGCCCTCTCTCTCTCTGTGTCGCCATCTCTCTCTCTGTGTACCCCTCTCTCTCTCTTTGTGTCGCCCTCTCTCTCTCTGTGTCGCCCTCTCTCTCTCTGTGGCACCCTCTCTCTCTCTCTCTCTCTCTGTGGTGCCCTCTCTCTCTCTGTGGCGCCATTTCTCGCTCTGTGGCGCCCTCTCTCGCTCTGTGGCGCCCTCTCTTGCTCTGTGGCGCCCTCTCTCTCTCTGTGGCGCCCTCTCTCTCTCGCTCTGTGGTACCCTCTCTCTCTCTGTGGCGCCCTCTCTCTCGCTCTGTGGCGCCCTCTCTCTCTCTGTGGCACCCCCTCTCTCGCTCTGTGGTGCCCTCTCTCTCACTCTGTGGCGCCCTCTCTCTCGCTCTGTGGTGCCCTCTCTTGCTCTGTGGCGCCCTCTCTCTCTCTGTAGCGCCCTCTCTCTCTCGCTCTGTGGTGCCCTCTCTCGCTCTGTGGTGCCCTCTCTCGCTCTGTGGCGCCCTCTCTCTCGCTCTGTGGCGCCCTCTCTCTCGCTCTGTGGCGCCCTCTCGCTCTGTGGCGCCCTCTCATGCTCTGTGGCGCCCTCTCTCTGTGGCACCCTCTCTCTCTCGCTCTGTGGTACCCTCTCTCTCTCTGTGGCGCGCTCTCTCTCTCGCTTTGTGGCACCCTCTTTCTCTCGCTCTGTGGCGCCCTCTCTCGCTCTGTGGCGCCCTCTCTCTCTCTGTGGCGCCCTCTCTCTCTCTGTGGCGCCCTCTCTCTCGCTCTGTGGCGCCCTCTCTCTCGCTCTGTGGCGCCCTTTCTCTCACTCTGTGGCGCCCTCTCTCTCGCTCGGTGGTGCCCTCTCTCGCTCTGTGGTGCCCTCTCTCTCTCGCTCTTTGGCACCCTCTCTCGCTCTGTGGCGCCCTCTCTCTCGCTCTGTGGCGCCCTCTCTCGCTCTGTGGTGCCGTCTCTCTCTCTGTGTACCCCTCTCTCTCTCTGTGTCGCCCTCTCTCTCTCTGTGTCGCCCTCTCTCTCGCTCTGTGGCGCCCTCTCTCTCGCTCTGTGGCGCCCTCTCTCTCGCTCTGTGGCGCCCTCTCTCTCGCTCTGTGGCGCCCTCTCTCTCGCTCTGTGGTGCCCTCTCTCGCTCTGTGGTGCCCTCTCTCGCTCTGTGGTGCCCTCTCTCTCTCGCTCTGTGGTGCCCTCTCTCTCTCTGTGGCGCCCTCTCTCGCTCTGTGGCGCCCTCTCTCGCTCTGTGGCGCCCTCTCTTGCTCTGTGGCGCCCTCTCTCTCTATCGCTCTCTGGTGCCCTCTCTCTCTCTGTGGCGCGCTCTCTCTCTCGCTCTGTGGCGCCCTCTCTCTCGCTCTGTGGTGCCCTCTCTCGCTCTGTGGTGCCCTCTCTCGCTCTGTGGTGCCCTCTCTCTCTCGCTCTGTGGTGCCCTCTCTCTCTCTGTGGCGCCCTCTCTCGCTCTGTGGCGCCCTCTCTCGCTCTGTGGCGCCCTCTCTTGCTCTGTGGCGCCCTCTCTCTCTATCGCTCTCTGGTGCCCTCTCTCTCTCTGTGGCGCGCTCTCTCTTTCGCTCTGTGGCCCCCTCTCTCTCTCTTTGGTGCCCTATCTCTCGCTCTGTGGTGCCTTCTCTCTCGCTCTGTGGCGCCCTCTCTCTCTCGCTCTGTAGTGCCCTCTCTCTCTCTGTGGCGCCCTCTCTCTCGCTCTGTGGCGCCCTGTCTCTCGCTCTGTGGCGCGCTCTCTCTCGCTCTGTGGCGCCCTCTATCTCGCTCTGTTGCGCGCTCTCTCGCTCTGTTGCGCCCTCTCTCGCTCTGTGGCGCCCTCTCTCTCTCTGTGTCGCCATCTCTCTCTCTCTGTGTACCCCTCTCTCTCTCTTTGTGTCGCCCTCTCTCTCTCTGTGTCGCCCTCTCTCTCTCTCTCTGTGTCGCCCTCTCTCTCTCTGTGGCACCCTCTCTCTCTCTCTCTCTCTCTCTCTCTCTCTGTGGTGCCCTCTCTCTCTCTGTGTCGCCCTTTCTCGCTCTGTGGCGCCCTCTCTCGCTCTGTAGCGCCCTCTCTCTCTCTGTGGCACCCTCTCTCTCGCTCTGTGGCGCCCTCTCTCTTGCTCTGTGGCGCCCTCTCTCTCGCTGTGTCGCCCTCTCTCTCGCTCTGTGCCGCCCTTTCTCTCTCTCTGTGGCGCCCTCTCTCTCTCTGTGGCGCCCTCTCTTGCTCTGTGGCGCCCTCTCTCTCTCTGTGGCGCCCTCTCTCTCGCTCTGTGGTACCCTCTCTCTCTCTGTGGCGCGCTCTCTCTCTCGCTTTGTGCACCCTCTTTCTCTCGCTCTGTGGCGCGCTCTCTCTCTCGCTCTGTGGCGCCCTCTCTCTCTCTGTGGCGCCCTCTCTCTCGCTCTGTGGTGCCCTCTCTCTCGCTCTTTGGCGCACTCTCTATCGCTCTGTGGCGCCCTCTCTCTCGCTCTGTGGCGCCCTCTCTCTCGCTCTGTGGCGCCCTCTCTCTCGCTCTGTGGCGCCCTCTCTCTCGCTCTGTGGCGCCCTCTCTCGCTCTGTGGTGCCCTCTGTCTCTCGCTCTGTGGTACCCTCTCTCGCTCTGTGGCGCCCTCTCTCTCGCTCTGTGGCGCCCTCTCTCTCGCTCTGTGGCGCCCTCTCTCTCGCTCTGTGGCGCCCTCTCTCTCTGTGGCGCCCTCTCTCTCTCTCTCTCTTTCTCTCTCTCTGTGGCAACCTCTCTCTCTCTCTGTGGCGCCCTCTCTCTCTCTCTCTGTGGCGCCCTATCTCTCTCTCTCTCTGTGGCGCCCTCTCTCTCTGTGGCGCCCTCTCTCTCTCTGTGTCGCCCTCTCTCTCTCTGTGTCGTCCTCTCTCTCTCTGTGTCGCCCTCTCTCTCTCTGTGGCGCCCTCTCTCTCTCTCTCTCTCTCTGAGGCACCCTCTCTCTCTCTGTGGTGCCCTCTCTCTCTCTGTGGCGCCCTCTCTCGCTCTGTGGCGCCCTCTCTCGCTCTGTGGCGCCCTCTCTTGCTCTGTGGCGCCCTCTCTCTCTCTGTGGCTCCCTCTCTCTTTTGCTCTGTGGTTCCCTCTCTCTCTCTCTCTCTGTGGCACGCTCTCTCTCTCGCTCTGTGGCACCCTCTTTCTCTCGCTCTGTGGCGCCCTCTCTCTCTCTGTGGCGCCCTCTCTCTCGCTCTGTGGTGCCCTCTCTCTCGCTCTGTGGCGCCCTCTCTCTCGCTCTGTGGTGCCCTCTCTCTCTAGCTCTGTGGTGCCCTCTCTCTCTCGCTCTGTAGTGCCCTCTCTCTCTCTGTGGCGCCCTCTCTCTCGCTCTGTGGCGCCCTCTATCTCGCTCTGTTGCGCGCTCTCTCGCTCTGTTGCGCCCTCTCTCGCTCTTTGGCGCCCTCTCTCTCTCTGTGTCGCCATCTCTCTCTCTGTGTACCCCTCTCTCTCTCTTTGTGTCGCCCTCTCTCTCTCTGTGTCGCCCTCTCTCTCTCTGTGTCGCCCTCTCTCTCTCTGTGGCACCCTCTCTCTCTCTCTCTCTCTCTGTGGTGCCCTCTCTCTCTCTGTGGCGCCATTTCTCGCTCTGTGGCGCCCTCTCTCGCTCTGTGGCGCCCTCTCTTGCTCTGTGGCGCCCTCTCTCTCTCTGTGGCGCCCTCTCTCTCTCGCTCTGTGGTACCCTCTCTCTCTCTGTTTCGCCCTCTCTCTCGCTCTGTGGCGCCCTCTCTCTCTCTGTGGCGCCCCCTCTCTCGCTCTGTGGTGCCCTCTCTCTCACTCTGTGGCGCCCTCTCTCTCGCTCTGTGGTGCCCTCTCTCGCTTTGTGGCGCCCTCTCTCTCGCTCTGTGGTGCCCTCTCTTGCTCTGTGGCGCCCTCTCTCTCTCTGTAGCGCCCTCTCTCTCTC
The DNA here is from genome assembly GCF_040206685.1 of Ascaphus truei. Lineage (NCBI taxonomy): Eukaryota > Metazoa > Chordata > Amphibia > Anura > Ascaphidae > Ascaphus > Ascaphus truei. The sequence goes on along the minus strand of NW_027456245.1, from coordinate 11,782 downwards.
GCTCTGTGGTGCCCTCTCGCTCTGTGGCGCCCTCTCATGCTCTGTGGCGCCCTCTCTCTGTGGCACCCTCTCTCTCTCGCTCTGTGGTACCCTCTCTCTCTCTGTGGCGTGCTCTCTCTCTCGCTTTGTGGCACCCTCTTTCTCTCGCTCTGTGGCGCCCTCTCTCGCTCTGTGGCGCCCTCTCTCTCTCTGTGGCGCCCTCTCTCTCGCTCTGTGGCGCCCTCTCTCTCGCTCTGTGGCGCCCTTTCTCTCACTCTGTGGCGCCCTCTCTCTCGCTCGGTGGTGCCCTCTCTCGCTCTGTGGTGCCCTCTCTCTCTCGCTCTGTGGCGCCCTCTCTCGCTCTGTGGCGCCCTCTCTCTCGCTCTGTGGCGCCCTCTCTCGCTCTGTGGTGCCGTCTCTCTCTCTGTGTACCCCTCTCTCTCTCTGTGTCACCCTCTCTCTCTCTGTGTCGCCCTCTCTCTCGCTCTGTGGCGCCCTCTCTCTCTCTCTGTGGCGCCCTCTCTCTCGCTCTGTGGCGCCCTCTCTCTCGCTCTGTGGCGCCCTCTCTCTCGCTCTGTGGTGCCCTCTCTCGCTCTGTGGTGCCCTCTCTCGCTCTGTGGTGCCCTCTCTCTCTCGCTCTGTGGTGCCCTCTCTCTCTCTGTGGCGCCCTCTCTCTCTCTGTGGCACCCTCTCTCTTTGTGGCACCCTCTCTCTCTCTGAGTCGCCATCTATCTCTCTGTGTCGCCCTCTCTCTCTGTATCGCCCTCTCTCTCTCTGTGGCGCCCTCTCTCGCTTTGTGGCGCCCTCTCTCGCTCTGTGGCGCCCTCTCTTGCTCTGTGGCGCCCTCTCTCTCTATCGCTCTGTGGTGCCCTCTCTCTCTCTCTCTGTGGCGCGCTCTCTCTCTCGCTCTGTGGCACCCTCTTTCTCTCGCTCTGTGGCGCCCTCTCTTTCGCTCTGTGGCCCCCTCTCTCTCTCTGTGGTGCCCTATCTCTCGCTCTGTGGTGCCTTCTCTCTCGCTCTGTGGCGCCCTCTCTCTCTCGCTCTGTAGTGCCCTCTCTCTCTCTGTGGCGCCCTCTCTCTCGCTCTGTGGCGCCCTGTCTCTCGCTCTGTGGCGCCCTCTCTCTCGCTCTGTGGCGCCCTCTATCTCGCTCTGTTGCGCGCTCTCTCGCTCTGTTGCGCCCTCTCTCGCTCTGTGGCGCCCTCTCTCTCTCTGTGTCGCCATCTCTCTCTCTCTGTGTACCCCTCTCTCTCTCTCTTTGTGTCGCCCTCTCTCTCTCTGTGTCGCCCTCTCTCTCTCTCTCTGTGTCGCCCTCTCTCTCTCTGTGGCAACCTCTCTCTCTCTCTCTCTCTCTCTCTCTGTGGTGCCCTCTCTCGCTCTGTGGCGCCCTCTCTTTCGCTCTGTGGCCCCCTCTCTCTCTCTGTGGTGCCCTATCTCTCGCTCTGTGGTGCCTTCTCTCTCGCTCTGTGGCGCCCTCTCTCTCTCGCTCTGTAGTGCCCTCTCTCTCTCTGTGGCGCCCTCTCTCTCGCTTTGTGGCGCCCTCTCTCGCTCTGTGGCGCCCTCTCTTGCTCTGTGGCGCCCTCGCTCTCTCTGTGGCGCCCTCTCTCGCTCTGTGGCGCCCTCTCTCGCTCTGTGGCGCCCTCTCTCTCTCTGTGGCGCCCTCTCTCGCTCTGTGGCGCCCTCTCTTGCTCTGTGGCGCCCTCTCTCTCTCTGTGGCGCCCTCTCTCTCTCGCTCTGTGGTACCCTCTCTCTCTCTGTGGCGCCCTCTCTCTCGCTCTGTGGCGCCCTCTCTCTCACTCTGTGGCGCCCTCTCTCTCGCTCTGTGGCGCCCTCTCTCTCTCTGTATTGCCCTCTCTCTCTCTGTGGCGCCCTCTCTCTCTCTTTCTCTCTCTCTCTCTCTCTCTCTCTCTCTCTCTCTCTCTCTCTGTGGCACCCTCTCTCTCTCTGTGGTGCCCTCTCTCTCTCTGTGGCACCCTCTCTCGCTCTGTGGCGCACTCTCTCGCTCTGTGGCGCCCTCTCTTGCTCTGTGGCGCCCTCTCTCTCTCTGTGGCGCCCTCTCTCTCTCTCTGTGGCGCCCTCTCTCTCGCTCTGTGGCGCCCTCTCTCGCTCTGTGGTGCCCTCTCTCTCTCGCTCTGTGGTGCCCTCTCTCTCTCGCTCTGTGGCGCCCTCTCTCTCTCTGTGGCGCCCTCTCTCTCTCTGTGGCGCCCTCTCTCTCGCTCTGTGGCGCCCTCTCTCTCGCTCTGTGGCACCCTCTCTCTCTCTGTGGCGCCCTCTCTCTCGCTCTGTGGCGCCCTCTCTCTCACTCTGTGGCGCCCTCTCTCTCGCTCTGTGGCGCCCTTTCTCGCTCTGTGGTGCCCTCTCTCTCTCTGTGGCACACTCTCTCTCTCTTTCTCTCTCTCTCTCTCTCTCTCTCTCTGTGGCACCCTCTCTCTCTCTGTGGCGCTCTCTCTTGCTCTGTGGTGCCCTCTCTCGCTTTGTGGCGCCCTCTCTCTCGCTCTGTGGTGCCCTCTCTTGCTCTGTGGCGCCCTCTCTCTCTCTGTAGCGCCCTCTCTCTCTCGCTCTGTGGTGCCCTCTCGCTCTGTGGCGCCCTCTCATGCTCTGTGGCGCCCTCTCTCTGTGGCACCCTCTCTCTCTCGCTCTGTGGTACCCTCTCTCTCTCTGTGGCGTGCTCTCTCTCTCGCTTTGTGGCACCCTCTTTCTCTCGCTCTGTGGCGCCCTCTCTCGCTCTGTGGCGCCCTCTCTCTCTCTGTGGCGCCCTCTCTCTCGCTCTGTGGCGCCCTCTCTCTCGCTCTGTGGCGCCCTTTCTCTCACTCTGTGGCGCCCTCTCTCTCGCTCGGTGGTGCCCTCTCTCGCTCTGTGGTGCCCTCTCTCTCTCGCTCTGTGGCGCCCTCTCTCGCTCTGTGGCGCCCTCTCTCTCGCTCTGTGGCGCCCTCTCTCGCTCTGTGGTGCCGTCTCTCTCTCTGTGTACCCCTCTCTCTCTCTGTGTCACCCTCTCTCTCTCTGTGTCGCCCTCTCTCTCGCTCTGTGGCGCCCTCTCTCTCTCTCTGTGGCGCCCTCTCTCTCGCTCTGTGGCGCCCTCTCTCTCGCTCTGTGGCGCCCTCTCTCTCGCTCTGTGGTGCCCTCTCTCGCTCTGTGGTGCCCTCTCTCGCTCTGTGGTGCCCTCTCTCTCTCGCTCTGTGGTGCCCTCTCTCTCTCTGTGGCGCCCTCTCTCTCTCTGTGGCACCCTCTCTCTTTGTGGCACCCTCTCTCTCTCTGAGTCGCCATCTATCTCTCTGTGTCGCCCTCTCTCTCTGTATCGCCCTCTCTCTCTCTGTGGCGCCCTCTCTCGCTTTGTGGCGCCCTCTCTCGCTCTGTGGCGCCCTCTCTTGCTCTGTGGCGCCCTCTCTCTCTATCGCTCTGTGGTGCCCTCTCTCTCTCTCTCTGTGGCGCGCTCTCTCTCTCGCTCTGTGGCACCCTCTTTCTCTCGCTCTGTGGCGCCCTCTCTTTCGCTCTGTGGCCCCCTCTCTCTCTCTGTGGTGCCCTATCTCTCGCTCTGTGGTGCCTTCTCTCTCGCTCTGTGGCGCCCTCTCTCTCTCGCTCTGTAGTGCCCTCTCTCTCTCTGTGGCGCCCTCTCTCTCGCTCTGTGGCGCCCTGTCTCTCGCTCTGTGGCGCCCTCTCTCTCGCTCTGTGGCGCCCTCTATCTCGCTCTGTTGCGCGCTCTCTCGCTCTGTTGCGCCCTCTCTCGCTCTGTGGCGCCCTCTCTCTCTCTGTGTCGCCATCTCTCTCTCTCTGTGTACCCCTCTCTCTCTCTCTTTGTGTCGCCCTCTCTCTCTCTGTGTCGCCCTCTCTCTCTCTCTCTGTGTCGCCCTCTCTCTCTCTGTGGCAACCTCTCTCTCTCTCTCTCTCTCTCTCTCTGTGGTGCCCTCTCTCGCTCTGTGGCGCCCTCTCTTTCGCTCTGTGGCCCCCTCTCTCTCTCTGTGGTGCCCTATCTCTCGCTCTGTGGTGCCTTCTCTCTCGCTCTGTGGCGCCCTCTCTCTCTCGCTCTGTAGTGCCCTCTCTCTCTCTGTGGCGCCCTCTCTCTCGCTTTGTGGCGCCCTCTCTCGCTCTGTGGCGCCCTCTCTTGCTCTGTGGCGCCCTCGCTCTCTCTGTGGCGCCCTCTCTCGCTCTGTGGCGCCCTCTCTCGCTCTGTGGCGCCCTCTCTCTCTCTGTGGCGCCCTCTCTCGCTCTGTGGCGCCCTCTCTTGCTCTGTGGCGCCCTCTCTCTCTCTGTGGCGCCCTCTCTCTCTCGCTCTGTGGTACCCTCTCTCTCTCTGTGGCGCCCTCTCTCTCGCTCTGTGGCGCCCTCTCTCTCACTCTGTGGCGCCCTCTCTCTCGCTCTGTGGCGCCCTCTCTCTCTCTGTATTGCCCTCTCTCTCTCTGTGGCGCCCTCTCTCTCTCTTTCTCTCTCTCTCTCTCTCTCTCTCTCTCTCTCTCTCTCTCTCTCTCTGTGGCACCCTCTCTCTCTCTGTGGTGCCCTCTCTCTCTCTGTGGCACCCTCTCTCGCTCTGTGGCGCACTCTCTCGCTCTGTGGCGCCCTCTCTTGCTCTGTGGCGCCCTCTCTCTCTCTGTGGCGCCCTCTCTCTCTCTCTGTGGCGCCCTCTCTCTCGCTCTGTGGCGCCCTCTCTCGCTCTGTGGTGCCCTCTCTCTCTCGCTCTGTGGTGCCCTCTCTCTCTCGCTCTGTGGCGCCCTCTCTCTCTCTGTGGCGCCCTCTCTCTCTCTGTGGCGCCCTCTCTCTCGCTCTGTGGCGCCCTCTCTCTCGCTCTGTGGCACCCTCTCTCTCTCTGTGGCGCCCTCTCTCTCGCTCTGTGGCGCCCTCTCTCTCACTCTGTGGCGCCCTCTCTCTCGCTCTGTGGCGCCCTTTCTCGCTCTGTGGTGCCCTCTCTCTCTCTGTGGCACACTCTCTCTCTCTTTCTCTCTCTCTCTCTCTCTCTCTCTCTGTGGCACCCTCTCTCTCTCTGTGGTGCCCTCTCTCTCTCTGTGGCACCCTCTCTCGCTCTGTGGCGCACTCTCTCGCTCTGTGGCGCCCTCTCTTGCTCTGTGGCGCCCTCTCTCTCTCTGTGGCGCCCTCTCTCTCTCTTGCTCTGTGGTGCCCTCTCTCTCTCTCTCTCTCTCTGTGGCACGCTCTCTCTCGCTCTGTGGCACCCTCTTTCTCTCGCTCTGTGTCGCCCTCTCTCTCACTCTGTGGTGCCCTCTCTCTCTCTGTGGCGCCCTCTCTCTCGCTCTGTGGCGCCCTTTCTCTCGCTCTGTGGCGCCCTCTCTCTCGCTCTGTGGTGCCCTCTTTTGCTCTGTGGTGCCCTCTCTCTCTCGCTCTGTGGTGCCCTCTCTCTCGCTCTGTAGCGCCCTCTCTCTCTCTGTGGCACCCTCTCTCTCGCTTTGTGGCGCCCTCTCTCTTGCTCTGTGGCGCCCTCTCTCTCGCTGTGTCGCCCTCTCTCTCGCTCTGTGCCGCCCTTTCTCTCTCTCTGTGGCGCCCTCTCTCTCTCTCTCTGTGGCGCCCTCTCTTGCTCTGTGGCGCCCTCTCTCTCTCTGTGGCGCCCTCTCTCTCGCTCTGTGGTACCCTCTCTCTCTCTGTGGCGCGCTCTCTCTCTCGCTTTGTGCACCCTCTTTCTCTCGCTCTGTGGCGCGCTCTCTCTCTCGCTCTGTGGCGCCCTCTCTCTCTCTGTGGCGCCCTCTCTCTCGCTCTGTGGTGCCCTCTCTCTCGCTCTGTGGCGCACTCTCTATCGCTCTGTGGCGCCCTCTCTCTCGCTCTGTGGCGCCCTCTCTCTCGCTCTGTGGCGCCCTCTCTCTCGCTCTGTGGCGCCCTCTCTCTCGCTCTGTGGCGCCCTCTCTCTCGCTCTGTGGCGCCCTCTCTCGCTCTGTGGTGCCCTCTGTCTCTCGCTCTGTGGTACCCTCTCTCGCTCTGTGGCGCCCTCTCTCTCGCTCTGTGGCGCCCTCTCTCTCGCTCTGTGGCGCCCTCTTTCGCTCTGCTGTGCCCTCTCTCTCGCTCTGTGGCTCCCTCTCTCGCTCTATGGTGCCCTTTCTCTCTCTCTCTGTGGCGCCTTCTCTCTCTCTCTGTGGCGCCCTCTCTCTCTGTGGCGCCCTCTCTCTCTCTCTCTCTTTCTCTCTCTCTGTGGCAACCTCTCTCTCTCTGTGGCGCCCTCTCTCTCTCTCTCTGTGGCGCCCTCTCTCTCTGTGGCGCCCTCTCTCTCTCTGTGTCGCCCTCTCTCTCTCTGTGTCGTCCTCTCTCTCTCTGTGTCGCCCTCTCTCTCGCTCTGTGGCGCCCTCTCTCTCGCTCTGTGGCGCCCTCTCTCTCGCTCTTTGGCGCCCTCTCGCTCTGTGGCGCCCTCTCATGCTCTGTGGCGCCCTCTCTCTGTGGCACCCTCTCTCTCTCGCTCTGTGGTACCCTCTCTCTCTCTGTGGCGCGCTCTCTCTCTCGCTTTGTGGCACCCTCTTTCTCTCGCTCTGTGGCGCCCTCTCTCGCTCTGTGGCGCCCTCTCTCTCTCTGTGGCGCCCTCTCTCTCGCTCTGTGGCGCCCTCTCTCTCGCTCTGTGGCGCCCTTTCTCTCACTCTGTGGCGCCCTCTCTCTCGCTCGGTGGTGCCCTCTCTCGCTCTGTGGTGCCCTCTCTCTCTCGCTCTGTGGCGCCCTCTCTCGCTCTGTGGCGCCCTCTCTTTCGCTCTGTGGCGCCCTCTCTCGCTCTGTGGTGCCGTCTCTCTCTCTGTGTACCCCTCTCTCTCTCTGTGTCGCCCTCTCTCTCTCTGTGTCGCCCTCTCTCTCGCTCTGTGGCGCCCTCTCTCTCGCTCTGTGGCGCCCTCTCTCTCGCTCTGTGGCGCCCTCTCTCTCGCTCTGTGGCGCCCTCTCTCTCGCTCTGTGGTGCCCTCTCTCGCTCTGTGGTGCCCTCTCTCGCTCTGTGGTGCCCTCTCTCTCTCGCTCTGTGGTGCCCTCTCTCTCTCTGTGGCGCCCTCTCTCTCTCTGTGGCACCCTCTCTCTTTGTGGCACCCTCTCTCTCTCTGAGTCGCCATCTATCTCTCTGTGTCGCCCTCTCTCTCTGTGTCGCCCTCTCTCTCTGTGTCGCCCTCTCTCTCTCTGTGGCGCCCTCTCTCGCTCTGTGGCGCCCTCTCTCGCTCTGTGGCGCCCTCTCTTGCTCTGTGGCGCCCTCTCTCTCTATCGCTCTGTGGTGCCCTCTCTCTCTCTCTCTGTGGCGCGCTCTCTCTCTCGCTCTGTGGCACCTTCTTTCTCTCGCTCTGTAGTGCCCTCTCTCTCTCTGTGGCGCCCTCTCTCTCGCTCTGTGGCGCCCTGTCTCTCGCTCTGTGGCGCCCTCTCTCTCGCTCTGTGGCGCCCTCTATCTCGCTCTGTTGCGCGCTCTCTCGCTCTGTTGCGCCCTCTCTCGCTCTGTGGCGCCCTCTCTCTCTCTGTGTCGCCATCTCTCTCTCTCTGTGTACCCCTCTCTCTCTCTCTTTGTGTCGCCCTCTCTCTCTCTGTGTCGCCCTCTCTCTCTCTCTCTGTGTCGCCCTCTCTCTCTCTGTGGCAACCTCTCTCTCTCTCTCTCTCTCTCTCTCTGTGGTGCCCTCTCTCGCTCTGTGGCGCCCTCTCTTTCGCTCTGTGGCCCCCTCTCTCTCTCTGTGGTGCCCTATCTCTCGCTCTGTGGTGCCTTCTCTCTCGCTCTGTGGCGCCCTCTCTCTCTCGCTCTGTAGTGCCCTCTCTCTCTCTGTGGCGCCCTCTCTCTCGCTTTGTGGCGCCCTCTCTCGCTCTGTGGCGCCCTCTCTTGCTCTGTGGCGCCCTCGCTCTCTCTGTGGCGCCCTCTCTCGCTCTGTGGCGCCCTCTCTCGCTCTGTGGCGCCCTCTCTCTCTCTGTGGCGCCCTCTCTCGCTCTGTGGCGCCCTCTCTTGCTCTGTGGCGCCCTCTCTCTCTCTGTGGCGCCCTCTCTCTCTCGCTCTGTGGTACCCTCTCTCTCTCTGTGGCGCCCTCTCTCTCGCTCTGTGGCGCCCTCTCTCTCACTCTGTGGCGCCCTCTCTCTCGCTCTGTGGCGCCCTCTCTCTCTCTGTATTGCCCTCTCTCTCTCTGTGGCGCCCTCTCTCTCTCTTTCTCTCTCTCTCTCTCTCTCTCTCTCTCTCTCTCTCTCTGTGGCACCCTCTCTCTCTCTGTGGTGCCCTCTCTCTCTCTGTGGCACCCTCTCTCGCTCTGTGGCGCACTCTCTCGCTCTGTGGCGCCCTCTCTTGCTCTGTGGCGCCCTCTCTCTCTCTGTGGCGCCCTCTCTCTCTCTCTGTGGCGCCCTCTCTCTCGCTCTGTGGCGCCCTCTCTCGCTCTGTGGTGCCCTCTCTCTCTCGCTCTGTGGTGCCCTCTCTCTCTCGCTCTGTGGCGCCCTCTCTCTCTCTGTGGCGCCCTCTCTCTCTCTGTGGCGCCCTCTCTCTCGCTCTGTGGCGCCCTCTCTCTCGCTCTGTGGCACCCTCTCTCTCTCTGTGGCGCCCTCTCTCTCGCTCTGTGGCGCCCTCTCTCTCACTCTGTGGCGCCCTCTCTCTCGCTCTGTGGCGCCCTTTCTCGCTCTGTGGTGCCCTCTCTCTCTCTGTGGCACACTCTCTCTCTCTTTCTCTCTCTCTCTCTCTCTCTCTCTCTCTGTGGCACCCTCTCTCTCTCTGTGGTGCCCTCTCTCTCTCTGTGGCACCCTCTCTCGCTCTGTGGCGCACTCTCTCGCTCTGTGGCGCCCTCTCTTGCTCTGTGGCGCCCTCTCTCTCTCTGTGGCGCCCTCTCTCTCTCTTGCTCTGTGGTGCCCTCTCTCTCTCTCTCTCTCTCTGTGGCACGCTCTCTCTCGCTCTGTGGCACCCTCTTTCTCTCGCTCTGTGTCGCCCTCTCTCTCACTCTGTGGTGCCCTCTCTCTCTCTGTGGCGCCCTCTCTCTCGCTCTGTGGCGCCCTTTCTCTCGCTCTGTGGCGCCCTCTCTCTCGCTCTGTGGTGCCCTCTTTTGCTCTGTGGTGCCCTCTCTCTCTCGCTCTGTGGTGCCCTCTCTCTCGCTCTGTAGCGCCCTCTCTCTCTCTGTGGCACCCTCTCTCTCGCTTTGTGGCGCCCTCTCTCTTGCTCTGTGGCGCCCTCTCTCTCGCTGTGTCGCCCTCTCTCTCGCTCTGTGCCGCCCTTTCTCTCTCTCTGTGGCGCCCTCTCTCTCTCTCTCTGTGGCGCCCTCTCTTGCTCTGTGGCGCCCTCTCTCTCTCTGTGGCGCCCTCTCTCTCGCTCTGTGGTACCCTCTCTCTCTCTGTGGCGCGCTCTCTCTCTCGCTTTGTGCACCCTCTTTCTCTCGCTCTGTGGCGCGCTCTCTCTCTCGCTCTGTGGCGCCCTCTCTCTCTCTGTGGCGCCCTCTCTCTCGCTCTGTGGTGCCCTCTCTCTCGCTCTGTGGCGCACTCTCTATCGCTCTGTGGCGCCCTCTCTCTCGCTCTGTGGCGCCCTCTCTCTCGCTCTGTGGCGCCCTCTCTCTCGCTCTGTGGCGCCCTCTCTCCTCGCTCTGTGGCGCCCTCTCTCTCGCTCTGTGGCGCCCTCTCTCGCTCTGTGGTGCCCTCTGTCTCTCGCTCTGTGGTACCCTCTCTCGCTCTGTGGCGCCCTCTCTCTCGCTCTGTGGCGCCCTCTCTCTCGCTCTGTGGCGCCCTCTTTCGCTCTGCTGTGCCCTCTCTCTCGCTCTGTGGCTCCCTCTCTCGCTCTATGGTGCCCTTTCTCTCTCTCTCTGTGGCGCCTTCTCTCTCTCTCTGTGGCGCCCTCTCTCTCTGTGGCGCCCTCTCTCTCTCTCTCTCTTTCTCTCTCTCTGTGGCAACCTCTCTCTCTCTGTGGCGCCCTCTCTCTCTCTCTCTGTGGCGCCCTCTCTCTCTGTGGCGCCCTCTCTCTCTCTGTGTCGCCCTCTCTCTCTCTGTGTCGTCCTCTCTCTCTCTGTGTCGCCCTCTCTCTCGCTCTGTGGCGCCCTCTCTCTCGCTCTGTGGCGCCCTCTCTCTCGCTCTTTGGCGCCCTCTCGCTCTGTGGCGCCCTCTCATGCTCTGTGGCGCCCTCTCTCTGTGGCACCCTCTCTCTCTCGCTCTGTGGTACCCTCTCTCTCTCTGTGGCGCGCTCTCTCTCTCGCTTTGTGGCACCCTCTTTCTCTCGCTCTGTGGCGCCCTCTCTCGCTCTGTGGCGCCCTCTCTCTCTCTGTGGCGCCCTCTCTCCTCGCTCTGTGGCGCCCTCTCTCTCGCTCTGTGGCGCCCTTTCTCTCACTCTGTGGCGCCCTCTCTCTCGCTCGGTGGTGCCCTCTCTCGCTCTGTGGTGCCCTCTCTCTCTCGCTCTGTGGCGCCCTCTCTCGCTCTGTGGCGCCCTCTCTTTCGCTCTGTGGCGCCCTCTCTCGCTCTGTGGTGCCGTCTCTCTCTCTGTGTACCCCTCTCTCTCTCTGTGTCGCCCTCTCTCTCTCTGTGTCGCCCTCTCTCTCGCTCTGTGGCGCCCTCTCTCTCGCTCTGTGGCGCCCTCTCTCTCGCTCTGTGGCGCCCTCTCTCTCGCTCTGTGGCGCCCTCTCTCTCGCTCTGTGGTGCCCTCTCTCGCTCTGTGGTGCCCTCTCTCTCGCTCTGTGGTGCCCTCTCTCTCTCGCTCTGTGGTGCCCTCTCTCTCTCTGTGGCGCCCTCTCTCTCTCTGTGTGCACCCTCTCTCTTTGTGGCACCCTCTCTCTCTCTGAGTCGCCATCTATCTCTCTGTGTCGCCCTCTCTCTCTGTGTCGCCCTCTCTCTCTGTGTCGCCCTCTCTCTCTCTGTGGCGCCCTCTCTCGCTCTGTGGCGCCCTCTCTCGCTCTGTGGCGCCCTCTCTTGCTCTGTGGCGCCCTCTCTCTCTATCGCTCTGTGGTGCCCTCTCTCTCTCTCTCTGTGGCGCGCTCTCTCTCTCGCTCTGTGGCACCTTCTTTCTCTCGCTCTGTGGCGCCCTCTCTTTCGCTCTGTGGCCCCCTCTCTCTCTCTGTGGTGCCCTATCTCTCGCTCTGTGGTGCCTTCTCTCTCGCTCTGTGGCGCCCTCTCTCTCTCGCTCTGTAGTGCCCTCTCTCTCTCTGTGGCGCCCTCTCTCTCGCTCTGTGGCGCCCTGTCTCTCGCTCTGTGGCGCCCTCTCTCTCGCTCTGTGGCGCCCTCTATCTCGCTCTGTTGCGCGCTCTCTCGCTCTGTTGCGCCCTCTCTCGCTCTGTGGCGCCCTCTCTCTCTCTGTGTCGCCATCTCTCTCTCTCTGTGTACCCCTCTCTCTCTCTTTGTGTCGCCCTCTCTCTCTCTGTGTCGCCCTCTCTCTCTCTCTCTGTGTCGCCCTCTCTCTCTCTGTGTCGCCCTCTCTCTCTCTCTCTGTGTCGCCCTCTCTCTCTCTGTGTACCCCTCTCTCTCTCTCTGTGGTGCCCTCTCTCTCTCTGTGGCGCCCTTTCTCGCTCTGTGGCGCCCTCTCTCGCTCTGTGGTGCCCTCTCTTGCTCTGTGGCGCCCTCTCTCTCTCTGTGGCGCCCTCTCTCTCTCGCTCTGTGGTACCCTCTCTCTCTCTGTGGCGCCCTCTCTCTCGCTCTGTGGCGCCCTCTCTCTAGCTCTGTGGTGCCCTCTCTCTCACTCTGTGGCGCCCTCTCTCTCGCTCTGTGGTGCCCTCTCTCGCTCTGTGGCGCCCTCTCTCTCGCTCTGTGGTGCCCTCTCTTGCTCTGTGGCGCCCTCTCTCTCTTTGTAGCGCCCTCTCTCTCTCGCTCTGTGGTGCCCTCTCTCGCTCTGTGGCGCCCTCTCTCTCGCTCTGTGGCGCCCTCCTCTCTCGCTCTGTGGCGCACTCTCGCTCTGTGGCACCCTCTCATGCTCTGTGGCGCCCTCTCTCTGTG
>NW_027456244.1:0-23008 GCF_040206685.1 Ascaphus truei | reverse complement strand
GCAGCAGACAAACTCTGGTCTGGATCTCTCATCCCTCAGTTCCAGCGCTTGCCAAACTGTGGGATGGAGTGTATGTATTATAAGGCTGCACTCCCAGGCCAAACAGGATAGAAACTGTCTAGTATCCTGGGAGCCCTATATACGGAATTTATTACCATCCCCTGGTTTCTGTCACAGTATGTAGGAGGAACGTACAGAAACAGTAGGAGGGCATTTTGGTAAATGCGTCTGCAGGGGGCCAAGCTTTATATATCGTGTGTCTAGTATTATCTACAGTGCTACTCATATGCTTCTTTAAGCAAGTATATCCCGTGAATTCACTGGTCCATTTGAAAAATGTACTTACCTATTATTACGATGAGTAGAATTCTAAATATACCACACAATGGTACCATTTCTTTGAAATTCTAGGAAGAAACCGGAAATACATCATTTCAAATGCAAACCAATAATAATGGAGGTATATTTTGTTAATGATGATGTTGGAAAGATGCAATACTGAAAAAACATTTTTGGCTGATTTTGTAGTGAACTGATGGTGCAGAATGCTTAAGTTATATTTCTATTCTGTAAGGAGAAACAATTTGGGTTATTACGCCGAGTCAACCAGCAAAGTATCCCTTACTGTACATTGTCTTGGTACTTTTTAGGTTTTGCCAGAACTCGCTTGCTTTTCGTTTTGGAATTGGAAAACATTTTTTTTATGGGAAAAGAAAAAAAAAAACAAGCAGGAAAATGCAATAGAAATTTTCAAAATTCCAAACTAGGTGCAAAAGTTAGCAGTTTTTTCATTTGCAAACCCAAATGTGTGTTCACTTTTAATCAGAGGATGAATATACACACATTTACTATATATGGCTGTAGCCAGGGTTATTTAAACCTGTGTCGCGTTATGGTGAAATGTGTTGGGATATTTTGCGTTATCATTGCAATTGAACCTTATGGATACTCTGTTATTCTGAGTTATAATGCGATCATTTTTCGTTATCAGCAAGTAGATTAAATCTGGCTACATCTGTGTGTGTATATATATAATTACTGTACTTTGAAAAGTGCAGGAAGGTTTGCAGAAAATCCCATTTTCTTTAATCATTTATTTATTACGGTAAGTCCTTTTGTTTTTAACGATTTGACATTGATTTTTTTATTATTATTTATATTTCTTTTTTCCCCATGTATGTATCCCCTCTTTCGTTCTCCTTATCCTAAAAAAAAAAAACTTTGAATAAAATGTTATTTATAAAAGAAATCAAAAAAAATAAGACACTTACCACAATGCTATTCATAAAATAACCACCGATGAGTGCGTAGACTCCCCCAGAAGCACCGACCAGAGCGAGGAGGGGATCGAAAATGGAACTGGCCAGAGACCCTGGTAATAATGAGAACTCTGCAGGGTTAAACCTATGTTATCTGTAATAAAGCCACAATTGAGCGGAACGCGTCAGAATGACGCGAGCACAGAGACATTACATACACGCCGATGTCAGGTCCCAGGTGAACTATTTTGTTGTGTCTGGGTTCCAGACTGAATGTTATAACCTGCATTTACTACGCTGTGAATGGGCCGAAAGGTTTCTCCTGGAATAACACCACTTAGCAAACAGGGGCCTACATGTAAGTGCAGATTTGGGGCCATAGTTACTAAGTGGTGCTTTGCCATTAGACACCTTTTTGCTCAATCACAGTCTTATGGCATAGCACCGCTTAGCAAATTTGGGCCCTAATGTATTGGTGTTGTGAATAATTTGCCTTGTCGGTACGGTTCCTTGCACTCTCCCTTTCTATTCATACATTAACCCTTCAATGCCGTAGGAGACTACAGCATATTCATTTTATGGGGAGACCTGCCAACTCTCCCTGACTGATATCAGCACCTCTCTATTAAAATGTCTTTGTGATTCATATCATAATCTCCAAACTTCACCGATGTGTCTGTCCCCGGAGGCTGACATCTCTGTGTGTAGTTACTACTAAGTCAGGCGTTTGGTAAATGAAGGAATTCAGGGCTAAAAGGGTGTGCAAGGAAATGCAGGATTAATGTTCTTATTGTTATAATCACTTTATGTAACAGCTACTTGTAGGTAATGCGTGCAGAGGTGAAGACAGGAGACTCGCTTTAGGAAAATAAATGTAGGCTTTTATTACAGCCAAAGTGCAATAAACAAAAAACACAGGCTTTGCCTCAGCCAAGGTGCAGCAAAAAGCAGGTCAGCTATATACAGGATAGGGCTTTCCTAGGTCAAAGTTCCGTTTCCCCAGTGCATGGAAGTCCATATAGATCCGGTGTCCCCTGGCACCAAGGACACGTGGATATGGTCTGCACGCCCTGGTATCCCCAGGGGTCAAGGACACGCAAATGTGGTCTGTACACAGACCACGGAGAGACAGATACATGGTTCCCTTTCCTGCCTTTTAACCTGCTTTTCTAGACACAGCTGGTCTTGTTAGTAGACCTGCCTTCCTCCAGGCAGGGATTAACCACGGCCTGGCCGACACCCAAAAGCTCTACCTATTCTAAACAGGCTTGTCCCTGTTACACTGCTATTGCAAAATTAACAAAGAAAAGGACAATAAATGTAGCAAACATCATATTCTCTGTTTTACTCTGTTTCCCACAAACCCTTTTAGAGAGAATGAAGCTAGAGGATCAAAGTAAAATAAAGGTGTAGCCAGGTCATCTGATGGCTACTATTCTGCCCTTGGGCTGGCAGTAACCCCTGGTACAATCAGGTTGCCACTAGTTGATATGGGGTTTTCCTCCTCCGAGGAGCTGCACTTGAGTGACAGTGGGTGGCGGTGGCATCAGGCCTGGGCATGACCAATCATGAGCCAGACCTGGTGTCCTCAGTACCGCCCCAAATTTGTTGGTTGTCCTTCCCCGCTGAGGAAGGCAGGTCACAGAGTGGAAAGGCTGAGATTGGGCCTTCTCCAGTCCTCTACCCCTTGGGGGGATAGTGAGTGTGGACCATTCCTCTGCCAGGGAGGCAGGGAAGAGCTAGGATGGCTGCGGGTGCCCTTGGCCTGTAGTGACGGTCCAAGGACCATCCTCGAGTGAATAGCTGAGAGTTACTGCATCGGGCAGATCCTGCCTTGTTCCTGTAACTGTACAGAAGAGTAATAAACCCGTTCCCTGTTTGCATATACCTCCTGCCTGGTGCGTGACCTTACTGGGGGGGAGGTAATAAGTTCTACCGTGGGAGATCACCTTCAGTTCCTGGAGCCTACTGCAGATGGGGGCGTTGCACTGCTAAAGAGATATGTGGGGTATGAACCCCAGATCCTAGTCCAGTGTCCCCACTACCACCGGCGTACGACTCAGCTCTCCTGTTGCCAGCAGGTATCATGCACCACACGACCAGTAATGGCCAAATCTCCCACCGGGTGGGGAAAACACCGTTACAAAGGTAATGGCGTTAATTATCAGATGAAAGGTGCATAGTCCCAGTGCTTTCTATTTGATAATGTAGAAATGTAACAGAGTCTATTGTGCTTTTGAGGTGATATTTTCCTTTTATTTTTATGATATTGCAATCCTGAGATATCAGCATTCAAAGTCTTAGACTGTTGACCAAAATTAAGATGGCCGCCATTTCCCCCCATAGAAATCATAAAGGCGGATGCTTGAGTGACACATGCTTATTTGTTTTTTTAGCATTTCTAATAATGATTGAAAAAAACAAAAGAAAAAAAAGAGCAGTGTTGTATATTTTAAGCGTATTTCAATCTTATGCGCCGTCCTAAAAAATAAAGAATAACACCTTTTGGGGGGGGGGGGGGGTGCACCTTTGGTGGGGGAGTGCATCTTGGGTGGGAGGTGCACCTTGGGGGAGGGGGGGGGCAGGGTGCACCTTTAGTCATATGCTACTGACCTCAGTTTAAAAAAAAAATCAGAAAAGTCATTCAAATTGATATTTTTAAACTTTTGATGGGCTAGATACTTTGCAGTGTTTTTACAAGCTTAATTGCATCGCTTTTATGATGACACTATTTGCAAACTGTTGTATACAGGCATACCCCGGTTTAAGGACACTCACTTTAAGTACACTCACAAGTAAGGACATATCGCCCAATAAGCAAACAGCAGCTCACGCATGCGCCTCTCAGCACGCCCTGAACAGCAATACCGGCTCCCTACCTGTACCGCAGCTGTGCGCACGCGGGGGGACTATTGAGCTTGGTGCAAATGCGTTATTTACATCAGTTATGCACGCATATGACGATTGCAGTACAGTACATGCATCGATAAGTGGGGAAAAGGGAGTGCGTCACTTTAAGTACAGTTTTGCTTTACATACATGCTCCGGTCCCATTGCGTACGTTAATGCGGGGTATGCCCGTACACAGGTTTGATGTTTATCCAGACTTTTCACCTTAATTTGTTTGGCTAATAATGGCAGTACAATTCAATGAAAGACATCCTGGGGAAGAGCATCAGTGAAAACGTACTCACACAGAAGAGACCCCCAATCAATAGCATTTCCGACTATCTATTGCAATGTTTAAATGTGCATTCCCATATTAAAATAACAGGGATATGTTTATTAGTCTGAAACGGTGGGATGCCATAAAACAAGTACGGCAAAGTCCCACTTCAAAGACCAGCGATTCCCCATGAGGAGCATCTCACCTCCGATGACTCCTGCCAGGTATACGAGCCCAATGCGATGTCCTTTGTGAACCAGCTCCAATGGGATTCCAAGGACCAGCTGGACAAACAGGTTCCCGATGATGTGTTCAACTCTGCAAATGATAAGTAGGCATCACTGACCCGAGCGCACCGTGTGCTTAACTGTAAACCTATGGGTCCACTGGAAGTCACAGGGAGGGGCCACATGGTGTCAGTCTTTGTCTGTCGCTGGAGGAGGTTGGAGGAGGACTACCTCTTCCATTCCTGATACCAGGTGGCATGTCGTGAGACAGGACACGAGGTAGAGCGTACCACAAGTTAAATAGGTCAGCTAGTGCTAGTGTTATATAAAGGTTAACATAATAGAGGCTTTGTCTGTCACAAGATGCACTCGTGGCTATTTCATCTTCACTGTACTGTGTATGGGAGAGGTTTGTGTTTGTCACGTCATTGTGTTTACAGCCACTGACGGCTGCACAATACAGAATCAGTGATCAAGCTTAAAAGAATGAAAAAGCTGCCTCTGGGTGTGTCCCCTGACTGCACTTCCCTGTCCTAGGGTTCTCTGTACAAGCGGTGTACTGCACCATGCAACAGGCAGCTGCAAAAGGACTGATCCTTTCAAGAAAAGTAAATATACAGACTCTACAAATATATATATATATATAAAGTAAATATAAGAAAACAAGATTATATTAAATGTTGATGGACAGCATCTGACCTAGCAGTGTTATTTTGTAGCGGCTGGTGTTCATGCTCTAGAAGTAATTACATCCAGACCTTTAAGACCATTCAACCTATTAGAGCAGGGGTTGCCAACTCCAGTCCTCAAGGGCCACCAACATGTCAGGTTTTAAGGATATCCCTGCTTCAGCACAGGTGGCCCAATCAGTGGCTTAGTCTTTGACTGAGCCACCTGTGCTGAAGCTGGGATATTCTTAAAACTTGACCTGTTGGTGGCCTTTGAGGACTGGAGTTGGCCACCCCTTGGTGCAGAGCCTACTTATTCATGTGAAGCCATTGGGAAGCAATGTCAGAGAAGTATTCAGTTGAAGGGGGCTAATCTTTTTCTCTGTCCAGCACAAGGAAGACAACTTCACAGCACGGACCACAGAGAGAAGCTGAGAGTAATGTTCCTGCTCACCCAGCATGGACAAACATATAAGAAATGAATCTCCAGGCCTCCTCCCGCTTGTCGGCTCGGTATATTAAAGGGCTGTGCCACACCCCCGAATCCAGAGTGATCCACTGCTCCTGCGGCAGCCACACTGCATAGTAAATAAACACGGCCAGCTGAAACGAGAGAGACACACCGAACGTCGGACCACAAAACCCGCACTGTGTGGCATGACTGCGTAACCTCCTCGAGTTAACATGCAGTTTCCTGAAAACACAAGGACAGCGTCTCCGCCAGCGCAGAGCAATGCAAAGCCAGGCACACGCGGCAGGGATCCCTCCACCAATACATTTCTCTATCCAAGTCGTCTGCAGAAGAATGTATTTTAAATGTATCGAAAAGTCATTTTCCAGACCGCCCACGCCATGGTGGTCATATGGGAGTGGCAGAATAAACTGCCGAAAGTCTTCAGGGCATAACCCGCTGCGGGCGATGTGGAGAGAGAAATCTGACGGGTGCCATTAAAAGGGTCCGAGTCCCAGGAGTCCTCTGGCGTGTGTAGGGTTTATGAAGAGGATTATTCCTGTGGCGCAACATGTCCGGAGGAAGAATTGTTATTGGACGTTTAGAAGTTTGGGAATTCTGTTATTGTATTAGCCGCTACCACCCCTGCTGAGTGACTGTTCCACTAATCCACCACCCTTTCCATTCTGGCTCTAGTACTTCTTTCTCTGAAACATGCTTTGTTCCTGTACATTGATGTATGTGAAACTTAGGGAGTGCACAGTGTTGGATTTCCCATCAGGCCCAATAGGCCCAGGGCAGCAAAAATGTCCGCCCCCATATACAGATGCCGCGCTCTCAGACCTATTGGGCCTGATGGGAATGCACTTACATGTGTTGGGCGCCTCCTTGCTGCCGCCCTTCTTCTCTTTCTGAATCGCAGCGTCAAATGACGCCGCGGACGTCACCAATGTGACATCACACTGCGTCACGATGCCATGGAGCCCCCCGTCGAATGACATCGCGTTACCATGGCAACGTCGTGCAATGTCACGTTGGTGACGTCCATGGTGTCATTTGACCCTGTGATCCGGGGAGGAGAAGGAGGGCGGCAGCAAGGAGGCGCCCGCCACATGTAAGTGCCGAGGGGCGGCGGATCTTGAAATCCGCCGCCGGGAGAGCACCACCCACATTAAAGGCTAAGTGAAACGAGAGATGGAGCTTCACATTATAGATTTCATGCCGCATAACTGGTACAATACTGGGGCAAAGAGACAGCTCCGGATTTATCAAACAAAAAAAGCTTCTTCTCAGAAAGTATTCACAGGTCCCCTATGCTGCGGAGCTGCTTCCCCATTGCTGCAAAGTTTAACCCCATTTAAATAATTAGGACTGAAATCTTCTTCAGCCCCAGGAAGAAAATTCAGGACATAGTACCAACATTTTGGGAATTTCTTAGAAGATAAATAGCTATTAGTCACAATATTTTTGGCAAGAACTAAAAATAGCCACTCTGCAAAAAGTACAGTCAAACAATACTTCAATAATTAAGAGCGGCAAAAATAAGATTTCATACAATTGTTTGTGTTGTGCGTGTGTGTGTATATACAGTACATAGTTACATAGTACATAGTTACATAGTACATAGTTACATAGTACATAGTTACATAGTAGATGAGGTTGAAAAAAACTCTCAAAACCTGAGATCTCTGTTCTCTCCAAGGGACTAACATTCTGTCCCACCACCAAACTGGATCAAATCCAATTGTACTCAGACCTAGAAGAATTCTTCAGGAGACTACGACTGAAAGAATACTTCCACAAAAAAGAGAGCACCCCCATAATGATGGAGAACAACAACAAGAAGAAGAAGAACATCTACTTCACACCACCAACAGGACGCAACGTCAAACTAGACGGCTACATACAGAGCTTCAGATCGCGAGTTTCCTCACTAGCATCAGCACAGCAGAAAAAAACAATGTACAACCTATCCCCCATGGAGAGATCTGCTATCAAGGAACTGCGAAACAACCAACATCAAACCAGCAGATAAAGGAGGCGCAGTGGTGCTTATGAACACAAATAAATACATAGGCAATAGACAACTCACAGACAACACCTACTACAAGAAACTCACGCATGATCCAACCCAGGAATAGACAAAGCAACTCATGAATCTCATCAAATTATTCCCTAACCACCTGCAACCACAATTGAAGCAACTAATACCTGACAACCCAGGAGTTGGGATCTTCTACATGCTTCCCAAAATCCACAAACCAGGAAACCCCGGCAGACCTATTATAATAGGTATGGATACACTCACGGAACAAATATCAGGCTTATTGGAGAATATCCTCAAGCCTTTAGTCAGAAGCACCAACAGCTTCATACAAGATACCACAGATTTTCAATAATCTTAACAACATCAACCAACTACCATCCAACACACTGCTAGTTACCATGGATGTAGAATCCCTTTACAGCAACATCCCCCACAAGCATGGTATTGAGGCATGCCTGCATTTCCTTACAACATCTCCCCTGGATCAGAAATACAGCGCTGATGTAATTACCAAACTGATAGAATATATCCTCACACACAACTACTTCAGCTTCAACAAGGAAATTATCTACAACTAGTAGGGACTGCAATGGGTACAAAGATGGCACCGCAATATGTCAATCTTTTCATGGCAAATCTTGAACAAAGATTCCTAACTGCATGCTCCCACAACCCCTACAAATACTTCAGATACATTGATGACCTGTTTATAATATGGACAGAGGATGAAGGAAACCTAAAACAATTCCACCAGTCCCTGAACTCATTCCATCCATCAATTAAACTCAAAATGGATTATTCTGCAAACCTAGTAAACTTTCTAGATACAACAGTAACAATGAAAAATGGTAAACTACACACATCTGAATACAAGAAACCAACAGACAGATGCAGTTACCGCCACAACTCCAGCTTCCATCCCACTCATACAAAACAAGGTATCGTACACAGCCAGGCTATAAGATACCGCCGCATATTCTCTGACACTAAAGACAGAAACAGGCATCTCACAACCCTGACAGAATCGTTCAGACAGAAGGGATACAAACCAAAGACCATGGCCAGAACTATTACATCTGCACTAAAAGCCCCACAAGAACACCTTCTACAATACAGACAGAAAGAACCTACCACACGCATACCACTAGTGGCCACATACAACCCTACCCTAGAGGGTATATGAAAAATAATCAAAGATCTGCAACCCATGGCAGAGGATGCGACATTAAAATAAATCTTCCCCAAACCTCCCATTCTTGCGTTCCGGCAACCACCAAACCTCAAACAGAAATGAGTCAACAGAAATTAGTCAACAGAAAACGTAATAACAAACTTATAGACACTGATAATGGCACAAAACCGTGCAACAACACACGTTGCAAACTCTGCAAACATATATGCCAGGATCCCACAGCCAGTCACAACAATGGAACACTCAATGTTAAAGGATCATACAGCTGCACATCCAGGAATATAGTGTATAGGATTCAGTGCAACAAATGTGACCAAGGATGCTATATTGGGGAAACCAGCCCAAAACTTCAAGGCAGAATGAATATGCACAGACACTCAATACAACACCACGAAGAAGGAAAATACTGCTCACCAGTGGGACATCATTTCTCACAATCAGATCATTCCATAAATGATCTAAAAAACAAAATCCTCAATGGAATGTTTAAACGCACCCAAGAACGGAAAACATTTGCACTCAGAATGATAAGACTCTTTGACACCAAAACAAGAGGACTTAATGCGGATATGGGGTTTCTCACACACTCACAATTGTTTGTAATTATCCTGCCTGCCTCTTTGCCATTGTTCTTATCCACAACTTCCCCCCCCCCGCAGCATCCCCTTCCCCCTCCATGCTGTTACTTGTCACCGTTTTATTACCCTTCCAATTTCTTCAAACATCCATTTGTCACCCACCCGTATCTAAATCTCTGTTTTTTTCTGCTTTCCAAACCTCTGTTTTAGCCATAGATTCCTTTGTATATCAGTATTGCTGACCTGAAGAAGAGAGGAGAACTCTCGAAAGCTTGTCCTATGACAAATTGTTAGTCCAAATAAAAAAAGTATCACCGAATACTGAAGTACTCATTTATTGTGCACCATTACCCACGGGTATACACTGATAAGTGTGCTTTTCCAACAATGTTTTAAAGACTGCCCATTTATCTTCTACATTTTTCCCTGCAAATTTTTTCTCATATATATATATATATATATATATATATATATATATATATATATATATATATATATATATATATATATATAATTATATATATATATATATATATATATATATATATATATATATATATATATATATATATATATATATATATATATATATATATATAGTTGTATAGTGCTAGCAATGTATGCATCACTATATCAAAACGATAAGGGTAAATAATGTATTATAATAATAATAATAATAATAAATAATAATAATATAACAGTGCATCAAACATACAAGCACATGATCGGGAAGGGAATCCGTGCCCCGCTGAGCTTACATTCTAAGTGTTGTTTCAGTTTGTATTTTTTGTACTGTTTGAAACCTTGTGCTGAGAAGCCCTTGAAATATTGCAGGATCTGCTTTACCAGAATGCAGTTTTTTCCCTCACACAGTACAAAGTTTTTCTCTGGCCTCAGCTTGCACCCGCGTCAGATGTATGACACGGGTTAAGTGAACTGGTTACATTTTGATGCTGGCATGTTGGGTTTTTATAAGGTTAACCTCAGCTCCTGAGGATCAAACTGATGCATGTTAAACAGAAAACTGCACTAGTTATAGATGCAAAATGTGGTATATGCTATTACAATGTTGTGTCGAGTACACCTCCCCTAACTTCTCTAGGGACCCTGAGATGTTGGAAAGCTTGTAACATACCAACTGCTCCTTGGTCCAACACAAGGTATCATACTCCCTAATCCCTTTCCCTCCCCCTCCTTTGTTACTACATGGAAGAAAGAACCATCACGGTCACCCCCCCCCCCCCCTTCTTTGCCATCGAGATCCAAACAGGAACTGGAGCACAGCCTCACCAAAGCAATGTGGGATACCAGGAATAATTTCAGAGATTTATTGGATTAAAAGCACATAAGGACAAAGTCCTGACAAGCACTCTTGTTTTTCTCAAGATTTTCTAACTTCTCAAAATAACATATTACTTATTTTTTTTATTTTTTTTCCATTTTTTAAGTAATACCTTTCTATTTTCTCTGGGGTCCTGTATTATACTACCTTGCCTTGTAATAATTGTTTTTTTTTTTGCCTTTATCTCGTTGGCTAATGATGCCAGCAAAATTACTTTACATAAATCAACAAAAGAAACAATGTCCTTGTGTATATATATACAGAATAAATAGTTTTAGCCTGAAAGAGATTAGTTAAGGACTGTAAAAACAACACAGCGCTTAAATACTAAAGGAGACATTAAAAAAAATATAAAATTAAATACTTTAACCTATCTAGTTTTTTTTTTTTTTGTAAACAAAATGTCAATTCAGTCATTGATAATTACCCTACCGGACAAGCCACTGCCATGATATATACTAGGGAGGACCACTCCTTTAAAATGAACACCAATGCTCTTAAAACTGTGCTACTGGTCCCTTCATCAGCCAAGACCTTTATTCAGTATGCTGCGAAGCTCTCTTCCCCTCCCTGGAGAAGATTTCAGTCCCATTCATCTGAATGGGGCTAAACTGTTCTCCAGCACTGGTAAAAGGCTTCATCATATTGGTTGATGAGTGAGAAAATGCTTGGTACTTCCACGTACCTCTGCGACGCTGATGAGGATAATGAATACAGGAGGGGGCAGGCAGTTGGCCCTCTTTAAGTAGGTGGGTCGGTGGTCTGTGGGAAGCATCCAGTTGGAAATGGTTTCGTGAATCTTGTCGCAGCAGGAAGCTGCTTTGTTTGGCTCTACGGTGACTTCTGTGTCATCTTCCCAAGTATCACGTGGAGTCATCCTTTCAAGCTCCATGGTGTCTGGGACCCAACGTACTACGCTGATGGAATATCACCTGTGTGGTGGACATGCATTATTATTATCATTTGTGAAGCGCCAACATATTCCGCAGCGCGGTACAATGGGGGTACAGAGTTATGTATATTACATAAACAGTTACATACAGGTGAGGATGGACATGCACAAACAGATACAAAGCGGTAATGAAGGCGATGCTCATGAGAGCTTACAATCTAGAGGGAATGAGGGACAATGTTGATCAAGAAGCTACAGTGGCTGCTCTTTGTAGGATAAGGTGTGGCTCAGGTGAGACTATGGCCCAGTGTGATAGCTGAAGCCGGTAAGGTTTTTCTTCAGGGGGTGTTACATAAGGTGGAGATTGGTCCAGCCATACAGCTGGTCCCAGTGGCGTTGGGGGGCGAAGAGAGTTGGATGTTAGTAATATGGCGAGTAGGCTTCCATGAAAAGGTGAGCTTTTCAGGGAGTTATTAAACACCTGGAAGTTCTGGGTAGGGTACGTGGTGGGGAATTCCAGAGAAAGGGCAGCAGAGGACAAGTGTTGAAGGTGGGAGTGACAGGAGGTAATAAGGTGAGAGGAAAGGCGGATGTCGTGAGCAGAACATAAGATACCTTTAGGTATGTATTTGTGGATGAGATGTAAGGGGAGGAACTGTTGTTCAGACCTTTGTAAGTCATTACTAGGGTTTTACATTTCATTCTAGAGGCTATGGGAAGCTAGTGCAGAGATATGCGTAGTGGAGCAGTAGAAGTGGAGCTGTGAGTGAGGTACAGGATATGGGAAGCTGGTGCAGAGATATGCGTAGTGGAGCAGTAGAAGTGGAGCGGTGAGTGAGGTACAGGATATGGGAAGCTGGTGTAGGGATATGCGTAGTGGAGCAGTAGAAGTGGAGCGGTGAGTGAGGTACAGGATATGGGAAGCTGGTGTAGGGATATGCATAGTGGAGCAGTAGAAGTGGAGCGGTGAGTGAGGTACAGGATATAGGAAGCTGGTATAGGGATATGCGTAGTGGAGCAGTAGAAGTGGAGCGGTGAGTGAGGTACAGGATATGGGAAGCTGGTGTAGGGATATGCGTAGTGGAGCAGTAGAAGTGGAGCGGTGAGTGAGGTACAGGATATGGGAAGCTGGTGTAGGGATATGCGTAGTGGAGCAGTAGAAGTGGAGCGGTGAGTGAGGTACAGGATATGGGAAGCTGGTGTAGGGATATGCGTAGTGGAGCAGTAGAAGTGGAGCGGTGAGTGAGGTACAGGATATGGGAAGCTGGTGTAGGGCTATGCGTAGTGGAGCAGTAGAAGTGGAGCGGTGAGTGAGGTACAGGATATGGGAAGCTGGTGTAGGGATATGCATAGTGGAGCGGTGAGTGAGGTACAGGATTTGGGAAGCTGGTGTAGGGATATGCGTAGTGGAGCAGTAGAAGTGGAGCGGTGAGTGAGGTACAGGATATGGGAAGCTGGTGCAGAGATATGCGTAGTGGAGCAGTAGAAGTGGAGCGGTGAGTGAGGTACAGGATATGGGAAGCTGGTGTAGGGATATGCGTAGTGGAGCAGTAGAAGTGGAGCGGTGAGTGAGGTACAGGATATGGGAAGCTGGTGTAGGGATATGCGTACTGGAGCAGTAGAAGTGGAGCGGTGAGTGAGGTACAGGATATAGGAAGCTGGTATAGGGATATGCGTAGTGGAGCAGTAGAAGTGGAGCGGTGAGTGAGGTACAGGATATGGGAAGCTGGTGTAGGGATATGCGTAGTGGAGCAGTAGAAGTGGAGCTGTGAGGGAGGTACAGGATATGGGAAGCTGGTGTAGGGATATGCGTAGTGGAGCAGTAGAAGTGGAGCGGTGAGTGAGGTACAGGATATGGGAAGCTGGTGTTGGGATATGCGTAGTGGAGCAGTAGAAGTGGAGCGGTGAGTGAGGTACAGGATATGGGAAGCTGGTGTAGGGATATGCGTAGTGGAGCAGTAGAAGTGGAGCTGTGAGTGAGGTACAGGATATGGGAAGCTGGTGTTGGGATATGCGTAGTGGAGCAGTAGAAGTGGAGCGGTGAGTGAGGTACAGGATATGGGAAGCTGGTGTAGGGATATGCGTAGTGGAGCAGTAGAAGTGGAGCGGTGAGTGAGGTACAGGATATGGGAAGCTGGTGTAGGGATATGTGTAGTGGAGCAGTAGAAGTGGAGCGGTGAGAGGTACAGGATATGGGAAGCTGGTGTAGGGATATGCGTAGTGGAGCAGTAGAAGTGGAGCTGTGAGTGAGGTACAGGATATGGGAAGCTTGTGTAGGGATATGCGTAGTGGAGCAGTAGAAGTGGAGCGGTGAGTGAGGTACAGGATATGGGAAGCTGGTGTAGGGATATGCGTAGTGGAGCAGTAGAAGTGGAGCGGTGACTGAGGTACAGGATATGGGAAGCTGGTGTAGGGCTATGCGTAGTGGAGCAGTAGAAGTGGAGCGGTGAGTGAGGTACAGGATATGGGAAGCTGGTGTAGGGATATGCATAGTGGAGCGGTGAGTGAGGTACAGGATTTGGGAAGCTGGTGTAGGGATATGCGTAGTGGAGCAGTAGAAGTGGAGCGGTGAGTGAGGTACAGGATATGGGAAGCTGGTGTAGGGATATGCGTAGTGGAGCAGTAGAAGTGGAGAGGTGAGTGAGGTACAGGATATGGGAAGCTGGTGTAGGGATATGCGTAGTGGAGCAGTAGAAGTGGAGCGGTGAGTGAGGTACAGGATATGGGAAGCTGGTGTAGGGATATGCGTAGTGGAGCAGTAGAAGTGGAGCTGTGAGGGAGGTACAGGATATGGGAAGCTGGTGTAGGGATATGCGTAGTGGAGCAGTAGAAGTGGAGCGGTGAGTGAGGTACAGGATATGGGAAGCTGGTGTTGGGATATGCGTAGTGGAGCAGTAGAAGTGGAGCGGTGAGTGAGGTACAGGATATGGGAAGCTGGTGTTGGGATATGCGTAGTGGAGCAGTAGAAGTGGAGCGGTGAGTGAGGTACAGGATATGGGAAGCTGGTGTAGGGATATGCGTAGTGGGGCAGTAGAAGTGGAGCGGTGAGTGAGGTACAGGATATGGGAAGCTGGTGTAGGGATATGCGTAGTGGAGCAGTAGAAGTGGAGCGGTGAGTGAGGTACAGGATATGGGAAGCTGGTGTAGGGATATGCGTAGTGGAGCAGTAGAAGTGGAGCGGTGAGTGAGGTACAGGATATGGGAAGCTGGTGTAGGGATATGCGTAGTGGAGCAGTAGAAGTGGAGCGGTGAGTGAGGTGCAGGATATGGGAAGCTGGTGTAGGGATATGCGTAGTGGAGCAGTAGAAGTGGAGCGGTGAGTGAGGTACAGGATATGGGAAGCTGGTGTAGGGATATGCGTAGTGGAGCAGTAGAAGTGGAGCGGTGAGTGAGGTACAGGATATGGGAAGCTGGTGTAGGGATATGCGTAGTGGAGCAGTAGAAGTGGATTGGTGAGTGAGGTACAGGATATGGGAAGCTGGTGTAGGGATATGCGTAGTGGAGCAGTAGAAGTGGAGCGGTGAGTGAGGTACAGGATATGGGAAGCTAGTGCAGAGATATGCGTAGTGGAGCAGTAGAAGTGGAGCGGTGAGTGAGGTACAGGATATGGGAAGCTGGTGTAGGGATATGCGTAGTGGAGCAGTAGAAGTGGAGCGGTGAGTGAGGTACAGGATATGGGAAGCTGGTGTAGGGATATGCGTAGTGGAGCAGTAGAAGTGGAGCGGTGAGTGAGGTACAGGATATGGGAAGCTGGTGTAGGGATATGTGTAGTGGAGCAGTAGAAGTGGAGCGGTGAGAGGTACAGGATATGGGAAGCTGGTGTAGGGATATGCGTAGTGGAGCAGTAGAAGTGGAGCGGTGAGTGAGGTACAGGATATGGGAAGCTGGTGTAGGGATATGGGTAGTGGAGCAGTAGAAGTGGAGCGGTGAGTGAGGTATAGGATATGGGAAGCTGGTGTAGGGATATGCGTAGTGGAGCAGTAGAACTGGAGCGGTGAGTGAGGTACAGGATATGGGAATCGGGTGTAGGGATATGCGTAGTGGAGCAGTAGAAGTGGAGCGGTGAGTGAGGTACAGGATATGGGAAGCTGGTGTAGGGATATGCGTAGTGGAGCAGTAGAAGTGGAGCGGTGAGTGAGGTACAGGATATGGGAAGCTGGTGTTGGGATATGCGTAGTGGAGCAGTAGAAGTGGAGCGGTGAGTGAGGTAGATGAGTCTGGCAGCAGCATTTTGGATGGATTGGAATTGGGAGACGTGGACAAGGGGAATGCCAACTAAGAGGAGGTTGCAGTAATCAAGGCGGGACACGATGAGTGATTTTAGTTGCATTATTAGTGAGAAAAGGGCATATCTTGGCAATATTTCGGAGGTGCGGATGGCAGGACTTCATGAGGGACTGAATGTGAGGAATGAAGGAGTGATCAGAGTCAAAGACAACCCCTAGACAGTGATCTTGAGGTGTGGAAGAGATTGTGGTGTTATTGACAGTGAGGGAGAGCGTTGGTATAGTGGTGGCAGTGGAAGGAAGAAAGAATATTAATTCTGTTTTGGACATGTTAAGCTTCAGGTAGCAGTGAGACATCAAGGAGGAGATTGCAGAGAGACAGTTGGAGACATGGAAGGGGAGAGGTTAGGGGAGGAGAGCTAGATTTGGGTGTTATCGGCATAAAGATGTTATTGAAAGCCAAAAGATTGTATTAGTTCACAAAGACTGGATGTAAAGAGTGAGAAGAGCAGAGGAGAGAGCCTTGTGGGACTCCAACAGAAAGATGGAGTGAAGAGGAGAAGACATCAGCGAAGGAACCAACGAAGGAACGGTTGGAAAGGTAGGACGTGAGCCAGAAGAAGGCTGCATCATGGAGGCAAATGTAGTGGAAAATGTTTAGTAGAAGGGGGTGATCGACAGTCTCGAAGGCAGCAGAGAGATCCAGTTAAATTAGTAGGGAGAAGTTATCCTTAGAGTTAGCTCTGAGTAGGTCATTGGTCTCTTTTGTTAGTGCTGTTTCTGTAGAGTGTAGATGACAAAACAAGATTGCAAAGTGTCAAGCAGGGAGTTGGAGTAGATAAAGTGAGTCAGGCAGTTGTATACCAGTCACTCAAGAAGCTTGGAGTCAAAGGTGAGAAGAGAGATATGGTGGTAGTTAGAGGAGGAGGACTCAAGTGAGAGTTTCTTTAGAATAGTTGTGATGAGTGCGTATTTGAAAGAAGATGGGAATATGCCAGAGGTGAGAGAGAGGTTAAAAAGGTGAGTTAGTATGGGTCTTAGTATGCCAGAGAGGGTACGGAGAAGATGTGAGGGAATAGGATCAAGGGGGCAGGATCTAGGATGAGATGATGAGAGGAGTGTGTAGACCTCATCCCCATCACAGGGGAAAATGAGAGTGGATTTAGGTGTCTGCGGGGAGATTGGTGTTGCATGTGGAGCTTTACATGAAGAGATGTCATGGCTGACTTAATCTTGTCTGTGAACTAGGTGGAGAGGTATTGGGCCAGGAAGGTTGAGGGCGGTGTAGCTGGGCGGAGAAGGGAGTTAAAGGTGGAAAATAGGCATTGAGGGCTGGAGGACAAAGTTTGTATGAGTGAAGAGAACATACATTTATAGTGGAAGAAGTCTGCTTTGGAGCGGAATTTCATCAGAATTATTCTGCAGTGCATGAGCACTTTTGGAGCTAGCGGGTGAAAGGTGAGTGAACGGTCGTGGCTTGTCGGGGGCAACGTGTGGTGGGTGTGAACGGTCGTGGCTTGCCGGGGGCAACGTGTGGTGGTGGGAGCAGTCCTGTCTAAGGTTGAAGAGAGTATGCTGTTGTATAGAGAAGCTGCTAGGTTGGGACAGGAAAGGATAGAGTTGGGAGAGAGAGGTTGTGGAGATGTTGAAAATTAGAGGGAGTCTCGGGTATGTAGGTATCTGTAGATGCTTGTGGAAGTACATGTGGAAGGTGCATAGGGTAGAGTAAGGTAGTGATGATCAGAGAGTGGGAAGGGCATGTTAGAAGGGTTAGAGACAGAGCAGAAGTGGGAGTAAACCAGGTCAAGGGTGTGGCCATTGCAGTGAGTAGGAGAGGTGGTCGACTGGGAGAGACCACCTATCCCAGTCGAGAAGGTTAGAAAGGTACTGTATGAGGAGGTTAGAAAGATAAGATGGGCAGCCGAGCTGACAGTGGGATTGTCAATAGGTATGTTAAAGTATCCCAGGATAACAGGGCATTACATTATTGGAAAAAGAACAGAAAATACATAACCTTCAATGGTGCAATGACCCATCTCAAACACAAGTGCATTGGTTTTCAGCCTGTGCTATGTGGAAGGGTGGAGTTCATGTTGGAGGTTTCTGGGATCATGGTTAAATTGGAACAGATTCCTAATGAAGTGGTGCAGTAAGTGTAAAGTGGTTACAGGGTTTCCCTGGGTGCTGCCAGCTCAGTGTGCTGTCTGGTCCATGAAATATATACATAACAGTGATCAGTGTTCGACAATCATATACATTTACACGCCCGGGGCGACAGGATTTAACCCCCGGGAGAGTAAATATTGGCCCAAGCAGCACACGTGTTTGTTTTTTTTAAATTTCCCTGCTCACGCTGAAATTTCCCTGCTCGCGCTGGCTGAAAAAAACAAAAAAACTCCCCCTACCTGACAGCTGATTGGCGCGCGCTCCCAGGCTTTGTGGGCGCGCGGCCAGGCTCTATATGAGCCCGCCCCTAACGAGCGGCCATTCTTTTCCCATGGAGGACACAGTAAGTATTATCTGTGCCTTCCCCCACCTCCCTCCCCCCTCGGCGCTCCTGCTGCCCGCAGTTATGGAGATGGTAGCGGGGATGCCCCCTCATGTCCCTGCTTCCCCCACTTCCCCCCCCCCCCGATCCCGCGTCAGAGAGCGCGGCGGGTGATGGGAGCGGGGATGCCCCCTCATGTCCCTGCTTCCCCCCCCCCACATCCCCCCCTGGTCCTGCGTCAGAGAGCGCGGCGGGTGATGGGAGCGGGGATACCCCCTCATGTCCCTGCTTCCCCACCCCGCTTCCCCCCCGGTCCCGCATCAGAGAGCGCGGCGGGTGATGGGAGCGGGGATGCCCCCTCATGTCCCTGCTTTCCCCCCCCCCCCCCCCCGCTTCCCCTCGGTCCCGCGTCAGAGAGCGTGGCGGGTCATGGGAGCGGGGATGTCCCCGCGGAGCAGGAGATGGGCGGGTGGGGGGGGGGGGAGCGTGGTGGTGCTGGTCGCTGCTTTCCAAAAGGTGTGTAGAGAGAGAGTGAGTGTGTGTGTGCATGGGAGAATGTGTGTGTGTGTGTGTATATGGGAGAGTGTGTGTGTGTGTATATAGGTGTGTGTATGTGTATGTGTGTGTATATATGGGTGTGTGTGTATATATGGGTGTGTGTGTGTAAATATGGGAGTGTGTGTGTGTGTGTGTATATATGGGAGTGTGTGTGTGTGTGTTTGTGTGTATATATATGTGTGTATGTGTGTGTTTGTGTGTATTGTGACAAACAGCTTACTCCGGGGCTCCGCCGCTTGTCCGGGACGGTTAGAACACGGTCTTTTAGGGTAGGTTAAAATGAGGAGGCGTCACGTACTGTTCCTTTAAACAGGCTGGGCCTGGTTTATTCAGTCCCAGGCACTGAGACTGCCACAGTGCATACAACAAAACACATCAAAACAAAAGCTGCTCACCTGAGCGATAACTTAACTTAGATTTCCCTAACTCAGGGTGGAAGTGGCTTTTCCACTTTCCAACAACAAAACAAGGTACTTTTTCAGACTTAGCCAAATGAACAGAACGATTGAACCTGTGTGGGGAAGAGGCTTCTCCCCACTGTGTTCAGCAGCCTTCCAGGCTCTGGAGAAGAGACAAGAGCAACCAGGAAATCAGTCTTACATACCTGATTTCTAATTAGCATGACAGGTGACAGAAATCAGGCAGCCAGACAAACTCTGGTCTGGATCTCTCATCCCTCAGTTCCAGCGCTTGCCAAACTGTGGGATGGAGTGCATGTATTATAAGGCTGCACTCCCAGGCCAGACAGGATAGAAACTGTTCAGTATCCTGGGAGCCCTATATATGGAATTTATTACCATACCCTGGTTTCTGTCACATATCCTCCCCCCCAGCTCAGACCCCGAGGGATGAGCGACCATGGATATTAGGGAGTGCATCCTTGACAACCCGTCAGCATTGCCATGTTTGTGCCCTGACCTGTGTTCCACAGAAAATTTAAAGGGTTGTAGGCTTAGGAACCACCTGGTCACTCTAGCATTCTTCTCCCTGTTTTGACACATCCAGGTAAGGGGTGCATGATCTGTGACCAACCGGAATTTTCTCCCCAACAGGTAGTATTTGAGCGTCTCTACAGCCCACTTTATTGCGAGACACTCTTTCTCTACTATGGAGTAATTCTTCTCCTGGGGATTTAGTTTCCTACTTAAATAAAGGATGGGGTGTTCCTCACCTTGAGACTCCTGGGAGAGTACCGCCCCCAGCCCTACCTCAGATGCGTCGGTTTGGACTACGAACTCTTTGGAGAAGTCAGGTGTGACCAACACTGGTTGGGCACAGAGAGCTTCTTTCAGGCTTCTAAAGGTCTGTTCGGTTTCGGGGGACCACTTTACCATAAGCGGTCCTCTTGCTTTTGTGAGGTCGGTTAGTGGGGTTGCCTTAGTTGCAAAATTGGGAATAAACCTTCTATAGTACCCAATTAACCCCAAAAAGGTCCTTACTTGTTTTTTTGTAACTGGCCTTGGCCAACCTTGTATCGCCTCCACTTTGAGTGTTTGGGGTTTGAGTAAACCTCTGCCAATAGAATACCCCAGATACTTGGCCTCCTCCAGACCAATGGTGCATTTAGCGGGGTTAGCAGTTAGTCCAGCAGACCGAACTGCGTCGAGCACAGCTTGGACCTTTGGAAGGTGGGATTGCCAATCTTCACTATAGATTACCACATCATCCAGGTAGGCAGCAGCATACCGAGCATGTGGTTTTAAAATTTTATCCATCATTCTTTGGAATGTGGCGGGAGCTCCATGTAAGCCAAAAGGCAGCACCCTATACTGAAAGAGGCCTTCTGGGGTTGAGAAGGCTGTCTTTTCTTTTGCCCTTTCTGTGAGGGGAACCTGCCAGTACCCTTTTGTTAGGTCTAGGGTTGTGAGATATCGGGCTTTGCCCAGTCTCTCTACAAGTTCATCTACCCTGGGCATAGGATAAGTATCAAATTTTGACACCGCGTTTAGTTTCCGGTAGTCATTACAAAACCTTGTTGTACCATCTGGCTTTGGGACTAAGACTATAGGGCTGTTCCACCCACTTTGGGATTCCTCAATTACGCCTAGTTTTAGCATTTTTTTAACCTCTAAACTTATAGCCTCTCTTTTGGCCTCTGGGATTCGGTACGGTTTAAGGTTAACTCGGACCCCCGGTTCAGAGACTAGGTCATGTTCAATTACGCTAGTTCTACCTGGCTGTGTGGAGAAGATTTCTTTGTTTCTTCTCACTAAATTCTGAACCTCTTGTTTCTGATGAACGGACAGGGTTTCAGCTATGCTAACCTCTGGGTCAGTTTCTTGACTCTCTGACGGACCTGGGGTTACTAGGGTTGACAAGACTTCTCTATCTTTCCAGGGCTTGAGTAGGTTTATATGGTAAATTTGCTCAGGTTTCCTCCTACCTGGCTGTCTTACCTTATAATTTACTTCTCCCACTCTTTCCAAGACCTCATATGGCCCATGCCATTTAGCAAGGAATTTACTTTCCACGGTGGGAACCAGAACTAGTACCCTATCACCTGGAAAAAAAATTCTGACCCTAGCACCCTTATTATACGTATTCCTCTGTGCTTCTTGAGCTTTCTCCATGTGTTCCCTCACTATGGGTAGGACTGCAGCAATGCGGTCCTGCATCTGGGCAACATGCTCTATTACACTTCTGTAAGGTGTAACCTCGTGTTCCCAAGTCTCTTTGGCTATATCCAGTAAGCCCCTTGGGTGTCGGCCATACAATAGTTCAAACGGGGAGAAGCCTGTGGATGATTGGGGAACTTCCCTAATGGCAAATAACAGGTACGGTAACAAACAATCCCAGTTTTTCCCATCTTTCTCGACCGCCCGGCGTAACATGCTCTTTAAGGTTTTATTGAACCTTTCCATTAAACCATCTGTTTGTGGATGATAGACTGAGGTTCTGAGATGCTTGATTTTTAGGAGTTTACATAACTCTTTTGTTACTTGGGACATAAATGGTGTTCCCTGGTCAGATAGAATCTCTTTAGGAATTCCAACCCGGGAAAACAGAACTACCAACTCTTTTGCTATGTTTTTGGCAGAGGTGCTACGTAGGGGAACTGCCTCCGGATATCGGGTAGCATAATCTAATATTACCATATATGCTGATGTCCCCTAGCAGACTTTATTAGGGGTCCTACTAGATCCATAGCAATCCGGTCAAATGGTACCTCTATTATGGGAAGGGGTACCAATGGGCTGCGGTACGCCTTGAACGGGGCGGTGATCTGACATGCTGGGCATGAGGAACAATAATTCGTAATTTCTGCCAGAACCCCAGGCCAATAGAAGCTTCGGAGAACCTTTTCCTTTGTCTTTTCCACCCCAAGGTGTCCCCCCAATGGATGACTATGTGCGAGGTGTAATACTACGTTACGGAATGTCTGTGGTACCAACAATTGTTTAGTTGTAACTGATTTCCTTTTATCAACCCGATATACTAGGTCGTTCTCTACCTCGAAGTAGGGGTAAGCCTCCCACTGGGCCTTCTTAAAACTCCCAGGACTGACCTCTAGGTCAGCGAGGGTCTTATCCGGTTCTGGGGTGGTAAGTGTCTGATCAACATCTTGATTTGGGGTATTCCCTACCAAAGTAGTGATGGGGAAGGGAATTTTACAGCACTCCTCCTTTTCCCCCTTCTTATTTGGGCCCTCGTCAACCTCCATTTCTGAAAACGGGAAAGGATTTATTTCTTCTAATACTTCGTTATGGTCCGCTATTGAACTCTGGGCGCTATTCTGAGCGGGGGACCACATTTTTAGAAAATGGGGAAAGTCGGTCCCTATTAACACATCATGTGCCAGTTTGGGTACAATACCCACCTTGAAATCTAAAGAACCAAACTCTGTTTCAAAAAAAACATCAACAGTGGAATATTCATGATTATCCCCATGTATACAACAAATTGCCATTCTTTGT
>NW_027456243.1:0-23015 GCF_040206685.1 Ascaphus truei | reverse complement strand
GCGGCCAGCAAGAGACAGAAATGCAGATAGAGACACACTGACAAATACATACACTGTAGGCACAGGCACCATGCGGCTTCTGCACCATAAAAGTTCATTTGAATCAAAAATAATGTCATCTTTTAAGTGAGGCGCTATTGAAATCTTGGGGGTCTAAGTGTCAAGACAATCTTGACATAAAACGGAGGCATCATTTTCAATCATTCAATAATGATGTGGTTTTGGATGACAGTATTCTATGAGATATCATGGGAAAATAATAGGAGACATAATGGAAATACAGTATCGTCCAATTTGTGACCATAATGGGAATATACATAGCGCTTCCTTCACAGGAAATAATACATGTGACATAACGGGAATGTAGTAAGTATGTGGGTTTGGCTGGGATTATCCTACATCCTGCAGGGATATAATAACTGGGAAAACGCTATATTTGATACCGCCACGTTGTGGGATGAGCGAGTAAACATTGCATGTCATTTCCCAGAATCCCTTGCTGCAGTGGGAGCACTGTATGCTACTGTACTGTAGGTGATAATGGTTGAAATATATATATATATATATATATATATATAGATATATATCTATATATATATATATATATATATATATATATATATATATATATATATATACATACACATCAACCAGTACAATAATTTAAAAGGGGGGAATTAAAATGGTTGAAGTGGATAATGACAAGTATATACCGATCCAAAAAAACAACTCCTGAGCATGTATGTACTGCTTACATGGATGTACTATTAGCATGTACAGTGTTGTTTGTTACTGCAGTTACCAATTTATTTCCATTTTAAATATTTAATTTCTCTGAAATGGTGCAAGCAAATTGTATGAAAAGTTGCAAACGAATACATGAATGTTTTGTATCCAGAGTCAGGGGGATGAGATGAGATGGGTCATGTTCATACAGTATTTGAACTGTACATTACTAAAAGAAGGCTTTTTTTCTATGCAGATACAGTATAGTGTTTCAAACACATGCTATACACACGTACACACACATACACATACACACACACACACACACACACACACACACGAGGTAATGTAAAGATGTGGGTGAACAGAGCGAAAAAGATTGTACTAGAAACGCTTATTAACATCAAAGGAATGGGCCTAAAGCAAAAGTTTGAACAGCAGCAGCAGCTGCAGTACCCCTGATATCTATGGATGGGACAGATACCCCCTGCAGCACGCACGCACGCACGCACGCACGCACGCACGCACGCACGCACACACACACACAGGGAGGGGTCTGTAGTGTGACAGAGCACACCAGCTACGCCACCAGGCACTCCTTCTTGAATTAAAATAAAACTATCTCCTTACCTCTTTCTGGATGCCCCCTCTTTACCAACAAGAGGGACAGGACCAGCTCTCCTCAGCTTCCATTTTCCTCTTCCTTTCCTCTCTCCCTTGAAAACTTTCTGCACCTGAGACAGTGGGAGGGAGGGAGATAGAGCATGAAACAGCACCCCAAATCCTGTCCCATTACAAGCAGCACAGGCTTCTGTCCCTCTACTCCTCTGCCTCCAGTCATTTGCATGGGAGGGAGGAGCTGCTTGCTCTCTCTCTCCCTCTTTCTCCCTCTCTCTCCTCTACCTCTCTCCCTCCCTCTCTCTTTTAGAAGCTTTACACCTGCCATCCTGCCTACAGTATGTGATGATATCACAATGTCTCTCTTACATCACAGACAGGCTGACATCATCACACAGGCTGGCGGCCAGCAAGAGACAGAAATGCAGATAGAGACACACTGACAAATACATACACTGTAGGCACAGGCACCATGCGGCTTCTGCACCATAAAAGTTCATTTGAATCAAAAATAATGTCATCTTTTAAGTGAGGCGCTATTGAAATCTTGGGGGTCTAAGTGTCAAGACAATCTTGACATAAAACGGAGGCATCATTTTCAATCATTCAATAATGATGTGGTTTTGGATGACAGTATTCTATGAGATATCATGGGAAAATAATAGGAGACATAATGGAAATACAGTATCGTCCAATTTGTGACCATAATGGGAATATACATAGCGCTTCCTTCACAGGAAATAATACATGTGACATAACGGGAATGTAGTAAGTATGTGGGTTTGGCTGGGATTATCCTACATCCTGCAGGGATATAATAACTGGGAAAACGCTATATTTGATACCGCCACGTTGTGGGATGAGCGAGTAAACATTGCATGTCATTTCCCAGAATCCCTTGCTGCAGTGGGAGCACTGTATGCTACTGTACTGTAGGTGATAATGGTTGAAATATATATATATATATATATATATATATAGATATATATCTATATATATATATATCTATATATATATATATATATATATATATATATATATATATATATATACATACACATCAACCAGTACAATAATTTAAAAGGGGGGAATTAAAATGGTTGAAGTGGATAATGACAAGTATATACCGATCCAAAAAAACAACTCCTGAGCATGTATGTACTGCTTACATGGATGTACTATTAGCATGTACAGTGTTGTTTGTTACTGCAGTTACCAATTTATTTCCATTTTAAATATTTAATTTCTCTGAAATGGTGCAAGCAAATTGTATGAAAAGTTGCAAACGAATACATGAATGTTTTGTATCCAGAGTCAGGGGGATGAGATGAGATGGGGTCATGTTCATACAGTATTTGAACTGTACATTACTAAAAGAAGGCTTTTTTTCTATGCAGATACAGTATAGTGTTTCAAACACATGCTATACACACGTACACACACATACACATACACACACACACACACACACACACACACACGAGGTAATGTAAAGATGTGGGTGAACAGAGCGAAAAAGATTGTACTAGAAACGCTTATTAACATCAAAGGAATGGGCCTAAAGCAAAAGTTTGAACAGCAGCAGCAGCTGCAGTACCCCTGATATCTATGGATGGGACAGATACCCCCTGCAGACGCACGCACGCACGCACGCACGCACGCACGCACGCACGCACGCACACACACACACAGGGAGGGGTCTGTAGTGTGACAGAGCACACCAGCTACGCCACCAGGCACTCCTTCTTGAATTAAAATAAAACTATCTCCTTACCTCTTTCTGGATGCCCCCTCTTTACCAACAAGAGGGACAGGACCAGCTCTCCTCAGCTTCCATTTTCCTCTTCCTTTCCTCTCTCCCTTGAAAACTTTCTGCACCTGAGACAGTGGGAGGGAGGGAGATAGAGCATGAAACAGCACCCCAAATCCTGTCCCATTACAAGCAGCACAGGCTTCTGTCCCTCTACTCCTCTGCCTCCAGTCATTTGCATGGGAGGGAGGAGCTGCTTGCTCTCTCTCTCCCTCTTTCTCCCTCTCTCTCCTCTACCTCTCTCCCTCCCTCTCTCTTTTAGAAGCTTTACACCTGCCATCCTGCCTACAGTATGTGATGATATCACAATGTCTCTCTTACATCACAGACAGGCTGACATCATCACACAGGCTGGCGGCCAGCAAGAGACAGAAATGCAGATAGAGACACACTGACAAATACATACACTGTAGGCACAGGCACCATGCGGCTTCTGCACCATAAAAGTTCATTTGAATCAAAAATAATGTCATCTTTTAAGTGAGGCGCTATTGAAATCTTGGGGGTCTAAGTGTCAAGACAATCTTGACATAAAACGGAGGCATCATTTTCAATCATTCAATAATGATGTGGTTTTGGATGACAGTATTCTATGAGATATCATGGGAAAATAATAGGAGACATAATGGAAATACAGTATCGTCCAATTTGTGACCATAATGGGAATATACATAGCGCTTCCTTCACAGGAAATAATACATGTGACATAACGGGAATGTAGTAAGTATGTGGGTTTGGCTGGGATTATCCTACATCCTGCAGGGATATAATAACTGGGAAAACGCTATATTTGATACCGCCACGTTGTGGGATGAGCGAGTAAACATTGCATGTCATTTCCCAGAATCCCTTGCTGCAGTGGGAGCACTGTATGCTACTGTACTGTAGGTGATAATGGTTGAAATATATATATATATATATATATATATAGATATATATCTATATATATATATATATATATATATATATATATATATATATATATATATACATACACATCAACCAGTACAATAATTTAAAAGGGGGGAATTAAAATGGTTGAAGTGGATAATGACAAGTATATACCGATCCAAAAAAACAACTCCTGAGCATGTATGTACTGCTTACATGGATGTACTATTAGCATGTACAGTGTTGTTTGTTACTGCAGTTACCAATTTATTTCCATTTTAAATATTTAATTTCTCTGAAATGGTGCAAGCAAATTGTATGAAAAGTTGCAAACGAATACATGAATGTTTTGTATCCAGAGTCAGGGGGATGAGATGGGGTCATGTTCATACAGTATTTGAACTGTACATTACTAAAAGAAGGCTTTTTTTCTATGCAGATACAGTATAGTGTTTCAAACACATGCTATACACACGTACACACACATACACATACACACACACACACACACACACACACACACGAGGTAATGTAAAGATGTGGGTGAACAGAGCGAAAAAGATTGTACTAGAAACGCTTATTAACATCAAAGGAATGGGCCTAAAGCAAAAGTTTGAACAGCAGCAGCAGCTGCAGTACCCCTGATATCTATGGATGGGACAGATACCCCCTGCAGACGCACGCACGCACGCACGCACGCACGCACGCACGCACGCACACACACACACAGGGAGGGGTCTGTAGTGTGACAGAGCACACCAGCTACGCCACCAGGCACTCCTTCTTGAATTAAAATAAAACTATCTCCTTACCTCTTTCTGGATGCCCCCTCTTTACCAACAAGAGGGACAGGACCAGCTCTCCTCAGCTTCCATTTTCCTCTTCCTTTCCTCTCTCCCTTGAAAACTTTCTGCACCTGAGACAGTGGGAGGGAGGGAGATAGAGCATGAAACAGCACCCCAAATCCTGTCCCATTACAAGCAGCACAGGCTTCTGTCCCTCTACTCCTCTGCCTCCAGTCATTTGCATGGGAGGGAGGAGCTGCTTGCTCTCTCTCTCCCTCTTTCTCCCTCTCTCTCCTCTACCTCTCTCCCTCCCTCTCTCTTTTAGAAGCTTTACACCTGCCATCCTGCCTACAGTATGTGATGATATCACAATGTCTCTCTTACATCACAGACAGGCTGACATCATCACACAGGCTGGCGGCCAGCAAGAGACAGAAATGCAGATAGAGACACACTGACAAATACATACACTGTAGGCACAGGCACCATGCGGCTTCTGCACCATAAAAGTTCATTTGAATCAAAAATAATGTCATCTTTTAAGTGAGGCGCTATTGAAATCTTGGGGGTCTAAGTGTCAAGACAATCTTGACATAAAACGGAGGCATCATTTTCAATCATTCAATAATGATGTGGTTTTGGATGACAGTATTCTATGAGATATCATGGGAAAATAATAGGAGACATAATGGAAATACAGTATCGTCCAATTTGTGACCATAATGGGAATATACATAGCGCTTCCTTCACAGGAAATAATACATGTGACATAACGGGAATGTAGTAAGTATGTGGGTTTGGCTGGGATTATCCTACATCCTGCAGGGATATAATAACTGGGAAAACGCTATATTTGATACCGCCACGTTGTGGGATGAGCGAGTAAACATTGCATGTCATTTCCCAGAATCCCTTGCTGCAGTGGGAGCACTGTATGCTACTGTACTGTAGGTGATAATGGTTGAAATATATATATATATATATATATATATAGATATATATCTATATATATATATATATATATATATATATATATATATATATATATATATACATACACATCAACCAGTACAATAATTTAAAAGGGGGGAATTAAAATGGTTGAAGTGGATAATGACAAGTATATACCGATCCAAAAAAACAACTCCTGAGCATGTATGTACTGCTTACATGGATGTACTATTAGCATGTACAGTGTTGTTTGTTACTGCAGTTACCAATTTATTTCCATTTTAAATATTTAATTTCTCTGAAATGGTGCAAGCAAATTGTATGAAAAGTTGCAAACGAATACATGAATGTTTTGTATCCAGAGTCAGGGGGATGAGATGAGATGGGGTCATGTTCATACAGTATTTGAACTGTACATTACTAAAAGAAGGCTTTTTTTCTATGCAGATACAGTATAGTGTTTCAAACACATGCTATACACACGTACACACACATACACATACACACACACACACACACACACACACACACGAGGTAATGTAAAGATGTGGGTGAACAGAGCGAAAAAGATTGTACTAGAAACGCTTATTAACATCAAAGGAATGGGCCTAAAGCAAAAGTTTGAACAGCAGCAGCAGCTGCAGTACCCCTGATATCTATGGATGGGACAGATACCCCCTGCAGACGCACGCACGCACGCACGCACGCACGCACGCACGCACGCACGCACACACACACACAGGGAGGGGTCTGTAGTGTGACAGAGCACACCAGCTACGCCACCAGGCACTCCTTCTTGAATTAAAATAAAACTATCTCCTTACCTCTTTCTGGATGCCCCCTCTTTACCAACAAGAGGGACAGGACCAGCTCTCCTCAGCTTCCATTTTCCTCTTCCTTTCCTCTCTCCCTTGAAAACTTTCTGCACCTGAGACAGTGGGAGGGAGGGAGATAGAGCATGAAACAGCACCCCAAATCCTGTCCCATTACAAGCAGCACAGGCTTCTGTCCCTCTACTCCTCTGCCTCCAGTCATTTGCATGGGAGGGAGGAGCTGCTTGCTCTCTCTCTCCCTCTTTCTCCCTCTCTCTCCTCTACCTCTCTCCCTCCCTCTCTCTTTTAGAAGCTTTACACCTGCCATCCTGCCTACAGTATGTGATGATATCACAATGTCTCTCTTACATCACAGACAGGCTGACATCATCACACAGGCTGGCGGCCAGCAAGAGACAGAAATGCAGATAGAGACACACTGACAAATACATACACTGTAGGCACAGGCACCATGCGGCTTCTGCACCATAAAAGTTCATTTGAATCAAAAATAATGTCATCTTTTAAGTGAGGCGCTATTGAAATCTTGGGGGTCTAAGTGTCAAGACAATCTTGACATAAAACGGAGGCATCATTTTCAATCATTCAATAATGATGTGGTTTTGGATGACAGTATTCTATGAGATATCATGGGAAAATAATAGGAGACATAATGGAAATACAGTATCGTCCAATTTGTGACCATAATGGGAATATACATAGCGCTTCCTTCACAGGAAATAATACATGTGACATAACGGGAATGTAGTAAGTATGTGGGTTTGGCTGGGATTATCCTACATCCTGCAGGGATATAATAACTGGGAAAACGCTATATTTGATACCGCCACGTTGTGGGATGAGCGAGTAAACATTGCATGTCATTTCCCAGAATCCCTTGCTGCAGTGGGAGCACTGTATGCTACTGTACTGTAGGTGATAATGGTTGAAATATATATATATATATATATATATATAGATATATATCTATATATATATATATATATATATATATATATATATATATATATATATATACATACACATCAACCAGTACAATAATTTAAAAGGGGGGAATTAAAATGGTTGAAGTGGATAATGACAAGTATATACCGATCCAAAAAAACAACTCCTGAGCATGTATGTACTGCTTACATGGATGTACTATTAGCATGTACAGTGTTGTTTGTTACTGCAGTTACCAATTTATTTCCATTTTAAATATTTAATTTCTCTGAAATGGTGCAAGCAAATTGTATGAAAAGTTGCAAACGAATACATGAATGTTTTGTATCCAGAGTCAGGGGGATGAGATGGGGTCATGTTCATACAGTATTTGAACTGTACATTACTAAAAGAAGGCTTTTTTTCTATGCAGATACAGTATAGTGTTTCAAACACATGCTATACACACGTACACACACATACACATACACACACACACACACACACACACACACACGAGGTAATGTAAAGATGTGGGTGAACAGAGCGAAAAAGATTGTACTAGAAACGCTTATTAACATCAAAGGAATGGGCCTAAAGCAAAAGTTTGAACAGCAGCAGCAGCTGCAGTACCCCTGATATCTATGGATGGGACAGATACCCCCTGCAGACGCACGCACGCACGCACGCACGCACGCACGCACGCACACACACACACACGGGAGGGGTCTGTAGTGTGACAGAGCACACCAGCTACGCCACCAGGCACTCCTTCTTGAATTAAAATAAAACTATCTCCTTACCTCTTTCTGGATGCCCCCTCTTTACCAACAAGAGGGACAGGACCAGCTCTCCTCAGCTTCCATTTTCCTCTTCCTTTCCTCTCTCCCTTGAAAACTTTCTGCACCTGAGACAGTGGGAGGGAGGGAGATAGAGCATGAAACAGCACCCCAAATCCTGTCCCATTACAAGCAGCACAGGCTTCTGTCCCTCTACTCCTCTGCCTCCAGTCATTTGCATGGGAGGGAGGAGCTGCTTGCTCTCTCTCTCCCTCTTTCTCCCTCTCTCTCCTCTACCTCTCTCCCTCCCTCTCTCTTTTAGAAGCTTTACACCTGCCATCCTGCCTACAGTATGTGATGATATCACAATGTCTCTCTTACATCACAGACAGGCTGACATCATCACACAGGCTGGCGGCCAGCAAGAGACAGAAATGCAGATAGAGACACACTGACAAATACATACACTGTAGGCACAGGCACCATGCGGCTTCTGCACCATAAAAGTTCATTTGAATCAAAAATAATGTCATCTTTTAAGTGAGGCGCTATTGAAATCTTGGGGGTCTAAGTGTCAAGACAATCTTGACATAAAACGGAGGCATCATTTTCAATCATTCAATAATGATGTGGTTTTGGATGACAGTATTCTATGAGATATCATGGGAAAATAATAGGAGACATAATGGAAATACAGTATCGTCCAATTTGTGACCATAATGGGAATATACATAGCGCTTCCTTCACAGGAAATAATACATGTGACATAACGGGAATGTAGTAAGTATGTGGGTTTGGCTGGGATTATCCTACATCCTGCAGGGATATAATAACTGGGAAAACGCTATATTTGATACCGCCACGTTGTGGGATGAGCGAGTAAACATTGCATGTCATTTCCCAGAATCCCTTGCTGCAGTGGGAGCACTGTATGCTACTGTACTGTAGGTGATAATGGTTGAAATATATATATATATATATATATATATAGATATATATCTATATATATATATATATATATATATATATATATATATATATATATATATACATACACATCAACCAGTACAATAATTTAAAAGGGGGGAATTAAAATGGTTGAAGTGGATAATGACAAGTATATACCGATCCAAAAAAACAACTCCTGAGCATGTATGTACTGCTTACATGGATGTACTATTAGCATGTACAGTGTTGTTTGTTACTGCAGTTACCAATTTATTTCCATTTTAAATATTTAATTTCTCTGAAATGGTGCAAGCAAATTGTATGAAAAGTTGCAA
Organism: Ascaphus truei; assembly: GCF_040206685.1. Lineage (NCBI taxonomy): Eukaryota > Metazoa > Chordata > Amphibia > Anura > Ascaphidae > Ascaphus > Ascaphus truei. Next base: position 13,415 of record NW_027456243.1, on the reverse strand, counting down.
ACGAATACATGAATGTTTTGTATCCAGAGTCAGGGGGATGAGATGGGGTCATGTTCATACAGTATTTGAACTGTACATTACTAAAAGAAGGCTTTTTTTCTATGCAGATACAGTATAGTGTTTCAAACACATGCTATACACACGTACACACACATACACATACACACACACACACACACACACACACACACGAGGTAATGTAAAGATGTGGGTGAACAGAGCGAAAAAGATTGTACTAGAAACGCTTATTAACATCAAAGGAATGGGCCTAAAGCAAAAGTTTGAACAGCAGCAGCAGCTGCAGTACCCCTGATATCTATGGATGGGACAGATACCCCCTGCAGACGCACGCACGCACGCACGCACGCACGCACGCACGCACACACACACACAGGGAGGGGTCTGTAGTGTGACAGAGCACACCAGCTACGCCACCAGGCACTCCTTCTTGAATTAAAATAAAACTATCTCCTTACCTCTTTCTGGATGCCCCCTCTTTACCAACAAGAGGGACAGGACCAGCTCTCCTCAGCTTCCATTTTCCTCTTCCTTTCCTCTCTCCCTTGAAAACTTTCTGCACCTGAGACAGTGGGAGGGAGGGAGATAGAGCATGAAACAGCACCCCAAATCCTGTCCCATTACAAGCAGCACAGGCTTCTGTCCCTCTACTCCTCTGCCTCCAGTCATTTGCATGGGAGGGAGGAGCTGCTTGCTCTCTCTCTCCCTCTTTCTCCCTCTCTCTCCTCTACCTCTCTCCCTCCCTCTCTCTTTTAGAAGCTTTACACCTGCCATCCTGCCTACAGTATGTGATGATATCACAATGTCTCTCTTACATCACAGACAGGCTGACATCATCACACAGGCTGGCGGCCAGCAAGAGACAGAAATGCAGATAGAGACACACTGACAAATACATACACTGTAGGCACAGGCACCATGCGGCTTCTGCACCATAAAAGTTCATTTGAATCAAAAATAATGTCATCTTTTAAGTGAGGCGCTATTGAAATCTTGGGGGTCTAAGTGTCAAGACAATCTTGACATAAAACGGAGGCATCATTTTCAATCATTCAATAATGATGTGGTTTTGGATGACAGTATTCTATGAGATATCATGGGAAAATAATAGGAGACATAATGGAAATACAGTATCGTCCAATTTGTGACCATAATGGGAATATACATAGCGCTTCCTTCACAGGAAATAATACATGTGACATAACGGGAATGTAGTAAGTATGTGGGTTTGGCTGGGATTATCCTACATCCTGCAGGGATATAATAACTGGGAAAACGCTATATTTGATACCGCCACGTTGTGGGATGAGCGAGTAAACATTGCATGTCATTTCCCAGAATCCCTTGCTGCAGTGGGAGCACTGTATGCTACTGTACTGTAGGTGATAATGGTTGAAATATATATATATATATATATATATATAGATATATATCTATATATATATATATATATATATATATATATATATATATATATATATATACATACACATCAACCAGTACAATAATTTAAAAGGGGGGAATTAAAATGGTTGAAGTGGATAATGACAAGTATATACCGATCCAAAAAAACAACTCCTGAGCATGTATGTACTGCTTACATGGATGTACTATTAGCATGTACAGTGTTGTTTGTTACTGCAGTTACCAATTTATTTCCATTTTAAATATTTAATTTCTCTGAAATGGTGCAAGCAAATTGTATGAAAAGTTGCAAACGAATACATGAATGTTTTGTATCCAGAGTCAGGGGGATGAGATGGGGTCATGTTCATACAGTATTTGAACTGTACATTACTAAAAGAAGGCTTTTTTTCTATGCAGATACAGTATAGTGTTTCAAACACATGCTATACACACGTACACACACATACACATACACACACACACACACACACACACACACACGAGGTAATGTAAAGATGTGGGTGAACAGAGCGAAAAAGATTGTACTAGAAACGCTTATTAACATCAAAGGAATGGGCCTAAAGCAAAAGTTTGAACAGCAGCAGCAGCTGCAGTACCCCTGATATCTATGGATGGGACAGATACCCCCTGCAGACGCACGCACGCACGCACGCACGCACGCACGCACGCACACACACACACAGGGAGGGGTCTGTAGTGTGACAGAGCACACCAGCTACGCCACCAGGCACTCCTTCTTGAATTAAAATAAAACTATCTCCTTACCTCTTTCTGGATGCCCCCTCTTTACCAACAAGAGGGACAGGACCAGCTCTCCTCAGCTTCCATTTTCCTCTTCCTTTCCTCTCTCCCTTGAAAACTTTCTGCACCTGAGACAGTGGGAGGGAGGGAGATAGAGCATGAAACAGCACCCCAAATCCTGTCCCATTACAAGCAGCACAGGCTTCTGTCCCTCTACTCCTCTGCCTCCAGTCATTTGCATGGGAGGGAGGAGCTGCTTGCTCTCTCTCTCCCTCTTTCTCCCTCTCTCTCCTCTACCTCTCTCCCTCCCTCTCTCTTTTAGAAGCTTTACACCTGCCATCCTGCCTACAGTATGTGATGATATCACAATGTCTCTCTTACATCACAGACAGGCTGACATCATCACACAGGCTGGCGGCCAGCAAGAGACAGAAATGCAGATAGAGACACACTGACAAATACATACACTGTAGGCACAGGCACCATGCGGCTTCTGCACCATAAAAGTTCATTTGAATCAAAAATAATGTCATCTTTTAAGTGAGGCGCTATTGAAATCTTGGGGGTCTAAGTGTCAAGACAATCTTGACATAAAACGGAGGCATCATTTTCAATCATTCAATAATGATGTGGTTTTGGATGACAGTATTCTATGAGATATCATGGGAAAATAATAGGAGACATAATGGAAATACAGTATCGTCCAATTTGTGACCATAATGGGAATATACATAGCGCTTCCTTCACAGGAAATAATACATGTGACATAACGGGAATGTAGTAAGTATGTGGGTTTGGCTGGGATTATCCTACATCCTGCAGGGATATAATAACTGGGAAAACGCTATATTTGATACCGCCACGTTGTGGGATGAGCGAGTAAACATTGCATGTCATTTCCCAGAATCCCTTGCTGCAGTGGGAGCACTGTATGCTACTGTACTGTAGGTGATAATGGTTGAAATATATATATATATATATATATATATAGATATATATCTATATATATATATATATATATATATATATATATATATATATATATATATACATACACATCAACCAGTACAATAATTTAAAAGGGGGGAATTAAAATGGTTGAAGTGGATAATGACAAGTATATACCGATCCAAAAAAACAACTCCTGAGCATGTATGTACTGCTTACATGGATGTACTATTAGCATGTACAGTGTTGTTTGTTACTGCAGTTACCAATTTATTTCCATTTTAAATATTTAATTTCTCTGAAATGGTGCAAGCAAATTGTATGAAAAGTTGCAAACGAATACATGAATGTTTTGTATCCAGAGTCAGGGGGATGAGATGGGGTCATGTTCATACAGTATTTGAACTGTACATTACTAAAAGAAGGCTTTTTTTCTATGCAGATACAGTATAGTGTTTCAAACACATGCTATACACACGTACACACACATACACATACACACACACACACACACACACACACACACGAGGTAATGTAAAGATGTGGGTGAACAGAGCGAAAAAGATTGTACTAGAAACGCTTATTAACATCAAAGGAATGGGCCTAAAGCAAAAGTTTGAACAGCAGCAGCAGCTGCAGTACCCCTGATATCTATGGATGGGACAGATACCCCCTGCAGACGCACGCACGCACGCACGCACGCACGCACGCACGCACGCACACACACACACAGGGAGGGGTCTGTAGTGTGACAGAGCACACCAGCTACGCCACCAGGCACTCCTTCTTGAATTAAAATAAAACTATCTCCTTACCTCTTTCTGGATGCCCCCTCTTTACCAACAAGAGGGACAGGACCAGCTCTCCTCAGCTTCCATTTTCCTCTTCCTTTCCTCTCTCCCTTGAAAACTTTCTGCACCTGAGACAGTGGGAGGGAGGGAGATAGAGCATGAAACAGCACCCCAAATCCTGTCCCATTACAAGCAGCACAGGCTTCTGTCCCTCTACTCCTCTGCCTCCAGTCATTTGCATGGGAGGGAGGAGCTGCTTGCTCTCTCTCTCCCTCTTTCTCCCTCTCTCTCCTCTACCTCTCTCCCTCCCTCTCTCTTTTAGAAGCTTTACACCTGCCATCCTGCCTACAGTATGTGATGATATCACAATGTCTCTCTTACATCACAGACAGGCTGACATCATCACACAGGCTGGCGGCCAGCAAGAGACAGAAATGCAGATAGAGACACACTGACAAATACATACACTGTAGGCACAGGCACCATGCGGCTTCTGCACCATAAAAGTTCATTTGAATCAAAAATAATGTCATCTTTTAAGTGAGGCGCTATTGAAATCTTGGGGGTCTAAGTGTCAAGACAATCTTGACATAAAACGGAGGCATCATTTTCAATCATTCAATAATGATGTGGTTTTGGATGACAGTATTCTATGAGATATCATGGGAAAATAATAGGAGACATAATGGAAATACAGTATCGTCCAATTTGTGACCATAATGGGAATATACATAGCGCTTCCTTCACAGGAAATAATACATGTGACATAACGGGAATGTAGTAAGTATGTGGGTTTGGCTGGGATTATCCTACATCCTGCAGGGATATAATAACTGGGAAAACGCTATATTTGATACCGCCACGTTGTGGGATGAGCGAGTAAACATTGCATGTCATTTCCCAGAATCCCTTGCTGCAGTGGGAGCACTGTATGCTACTGTACTGTAGGTGATAATGGTTGAAATATATATATATATATATATATATATAGATATATATCTATATATATATATATATATATATATATATATATATATATATATATATATACATACACATCAACCAGTACAATAATTTAAAAGGGGGGAATTAAAATGGTTGAAGTGGATAATGACAAGTATATACCGATCCAAAAAAACAACTCCTGAGCATGTATGTACTGCTTACATGGATGTACTATTAGCATGTACAGTGTTGTTTGTTACTGCAGTTACCAATTTATTTCCATTTTAAATATTTAATTTCTCTGAAATGGTGCAAGCAAATTGTATGAAAAGTTGCAAACGAATACATGAATGTTTTGTATCCAGAGTCAGGGGGATGAGATGAGATGGGGTCATGTTCATACAGTATTTGAACTGTACATTACTAAAAGAAGGCTTTTTTTCTATGCAGATACAGTATAGTGTTTCAAACACATGCTATACACACGTACACACACATACACATACACACACACACACACACACACACACACACGAGGTAATGTAAAGATGTGGGTGAACAGAGCGAAAAAGATTGTACTAGAAACGCTTATTAACATCAAAGGAATGGGCCTAAAGCAAAAGTTTGAACAGCAGCAGCAGCTGCAGTACCCCTGATATCTATGGATGGGACAGATACCCCCTGCAGACGCACGCACGCACGCACGCACGCACGCACGCACGCACACACACACACACAGGGAGGGGTCTGTAGTGTGACAGAGCACACCAGCTACGCCACCAGGCACTCCTTCTTGAATTAAAATAAAACTATCTCCTTACCTCTTTCTGGATGCCCCCTCTTTACCAACAAGAGGGACAGGACCAGCTCTCCTCAGCTTCCATTTTCCTCTTCCTTTCCTCTCTCCCTTGAAAACTTTCTGCACCTGAGACAGTGGGAGGGAGGGAGATAGAGCATGAAACAGCACCCCAAATCCTGTCCCATTACAAGCAGCACAGGCTTCTGTCCCTCTACTCCTCTGCCTCCAGTCATTTGCATGGGAGGGAGGAGCTGCTTGCTCTCTCTCTCCCTCTTTCTCCCTCTCTCTCCTCTACCTCTCTCCCTCCCTCTCTCTTTTAGAAGCTTTACACCTGCCATCCTGCCTACAGTATGTGATGATATCACAATGTCTCTCTTACATCACAGACAGGCTGACATCATCACACAGGCTGGCGGCCAGCAAGAGACAGAAATGCAGATAGAGACACACTGACAAATACATACACTGTAGGCACAGGCACCATGCGGCTTCTGCACCATAAAAGTTCATTTGAATCAAAAATAATGTCATCTTTTAAGTGAGGCGCTATTGAAATCTTGGGGGTCTAAGTGTCAAGACAATCTTGACATAAAACGGAGGCATCATTTTCAATCATTCAATAATGATGTGGTTTTGGATGACAGTATTCTATGAGATATCATGGGAAAATAATAGGAGACATAATGGAAATACAGTATCGTCCAATTTGTGACCATAATGGGAATATACATAGCGCTTCCTTCACAGGAAATAATACATGTGACATAACGGGAATGTAGTAAGTATGTGGGTTTGGCTGGGATTATCCTACATCCTGCAGGGATATAATAACTGGGAAAACGCTATATTTGATACCGCCACGTTGTGGGATGAGCGAGTAAACATTGCATGTCATTTCCCAGAATCCCTTGCTGCAGTGGGAGCACTGTATGCTACTGTACTGTAGGTGATAATGGTTGAAATATATATATATATATATATATATATAGATATATATCTATATATATATATATATATATATATATATATATATATATATATATATATACATACACATCAACCAGTACAATAATTTAAAAGGGGGGAATTAAAATGGTTGAAGTGGATAATGACAAGTATATACCGATCCAAAAAAACAACTCCTGAGCATGTATGTACTGCTTACATGGATGTACTATTAGCATGTACAGTGTTGTTTGTTACTGCAGTTACCAATTTATTTCCATTTTAAATATTTAATTTCTCTGAAATGGTGCAAGCAAATTGTATGAAAAGTTGCAAACGAATACATGAATGTTTTGTATCCAGAGTCAGGGGGATGAGATGAGATGGTCATGTTCATACAGTATTTGAACTGTACATTACTAAAAGAAGGCTTTTTTTCTATGCAGATACAGTATAGTGTTTCAAACACATGCTATACACACGTACACACACATACACATACACACACACACACACACACACACACACACGAGGTAATGTAAAGATGTGGGTGAACAGAGCGAAAAAGATTGTACTAGAAACGCTTATTAACATCAAAGGAATGGGCCTAAAGCAAAAGTTTGAACAGCAGCAGCAGCTGCAGTACCCCTGATATCTATGGATGGGACAGATACCCCCTGCAGACGCACGCACGCACGCACGCACGCACGCACGCACGCACACACACACACAGGGAGGGGTCTGTAGTGTGACAGAGCACACCAGCTACGCCACCAGGCACTCCTTCTTGAATTAAAATAAAACTATCTCCTTACCTCTTTCTGGATGCCCCCTCTTTACCAACAAGAGGGACAGGACCAGCTCTCCTCAGCTTCCATTTTCCTCTTCCTTTCCTCTCTCCCTTGAAAACTTTCTGCACCTGAGACAGTGGGAGGGAGGGAGATAGAGCATGAAACAGCACCCCAAATCCTGTCCCATTACAAGCAGCACAGGCTTCTGTCCCTCTACTCCTCTGCCTCCAGTCATTTGCATGGGAGGGAGGAGCTGCTTGCTCTCTCTCTCCCTCTTTCTCCCTCTCTCTCCTCTACCTCTCTCCCTCCCTCTCTCTTTTAGAAGCTTTACACCTGCCATCCTGCCTACAGTATGTGATGATATCACAATGTCTCTCTTACATCACAGACAGGCTGACATCATCACACAGGCTGGCGGCCAGCAAGAGACAGAAATGCAGATAGAGACACACTGACAAATACATACACTGTAGGCACAGGCACCATGCGGCTTCTGCACCATAAAAGTTCATTTGAATCAAAAATAATGTCATCTTTTAAGTGAGGCGCTATTGAAATCTTGGGGGTCTAAGTGTCAAGACAATCTTGACATAAAACGGAGGCATCATTTTCAATCATTCAATAATGATGTGGTTTTGGATGACAGTATTCTATGAGATATCATGGGAAAATAATAGGAGACATAATGGAAATACAGTATCGTCCAATTTGTGACCATAATGGGAATATACATAGCGCTTCCTTCACAGGAAATAATACATGTGACATAACGGGAATGTAGTAAGTATGTGGGTTTGGCTGGGATTATCCTACATCCTGCAGGGATATAATAACTGGGAAAACGCTATATTTGATACCGCCACGTTGTGGGATGAGCGAGTAAACATTGCATGTCATTTCCCAGAATCCCTTGCTGCAGTGGGAGCACTGTATGCTACTGTACTGTAGGTGATAATGGTTGAAATATATATATATATATATATATATATAGATATATATCTATATATATATATATATATATATATATATATATATATATATATATATATACATACACATCAACCAGTACAATAATTTAAAAGGGGGGAATTAAAATGGTTGAAGTGGATAATGACAAGTATATACCGATCCAAAAAAACAACTCCTGAGCATGTATGTACTGCTTACATGGATGTACTATTAGCATGTACAGTGTTGTTTGTTACTGCAGTTACCAATTTATTTCCATTTTAAATATTTAATTTCTCTGAAATGGTGCAAGCAAATTGTATGAAAAGTTGCAAACGAATACATGAATGTTTTGTATCCAGAGTCAGGGGGATGAGATGGGGTCATGTTCATACAGTATTTGAACTGTACATTACTAAAAGAAGGCTTTTTTTCTATGCAGATACAGTATAGTGTTTCAAACACATGCTATACACACGTACACACACATACACATACACACACACACACACACACACACACACACGAGGTAATGTAAAGATGTGGGTGAACAGAGCGAAAAAGATTGTACTAGAAACGCTTATTAACATCAAAGGAATGGGCCTAAAGCAAAAGTTTGAACAGCAGCAGCAGCTGCAGTACCCCTGATATCTATGGATGGGACAGATACCCCCTGCAGACGCACGCACGCACGCACGCACGCACGCACGCACGCACGCACACACACACACAGGGAGGGGTCTGTAGTGTGACAGAGCACACCAGCTACGCCACCAGGCACTCCTTCTTGAATTAAAATAAAACTATCTCCTTACCTCTTTCTGGATGCCCCCTCTTTACCAACAAGAGGGACAGGACCAGCTCTCCTCAGCTTCCATTTTCCTCTTCCTTTCCTCTCTCCCTTGAAAACTTTCTGCACCTGAGACAGTGGGAGGGAGGGAGATAGAGCATGAAACAGCACCCCAAATCCTGTCCCATTACAAGCAGCACAGGCTTCTGTCCCTCTACTCCTCTGCCTCCAGTCATTTGCATGGGAGGGAGGAGCTGCTTGCTCTCTCTCTCCCTCTTTCTCCCTCTCTCTCCTCTACCTCTCTCCCTCCCTCTCTCTTTTAGAAGCTTTACACCTGCCATCCTGCCTACAGTATGTGATGATATCACAATGTCTCTCTTACATCACAGACAGGCTGACATCATCACACAGGCTGGCGGCCAGCAAGAGACAGAAATGCAGATAGAGACACACTGACAAATACATACACTGTAGGCACAGGCACCATGCGGCTTCTGCACCATAAAAGTTCATTTGAATCAAAAATAATGTCATCTTTTAAGTGAGGCGCTATTGAAATCTTGGGGGTCTAAGTGTCAAGACAATCTTGACATAAAACGGAGGCATCATTTTCAATCATTCAATAATGATGTGGTTTTGGATGACAGTATTCTATGAGATATCATGGGAAAATAATAGGAGACATAATGGAAATACAGTATCGTCCAATTTGTGACCATAATGGGAATATACATAGCGCTTCCTTCACAGGAAATAATACATGTGACATAACGGGAATGTAGTAAGTATGTGGGTTTGGCTGGGATTATCCTACATCCTGCAGGGATATAATAACTGGGAAAACGCTATATTTGATACCGCCACGTTGTGGGATGAGCGAGTAAACATTGCATGTCATTTCCCAGAATCCCTTGCTGCAGTGGGAGCACTGTATGCTACTGTACTGTAGGTGATAATGGTTGAAATATATATATATATATATATATATATATAGATATATATCTATATATATATATATCTATATATATATATATATATATATATATATATATATATATATATATACATACACATCAACCAGTACAATAATTTAAAAGGGGGGAATTAAAATGGTTGAAGTGGATAATGACAAGTATATACCGATCCAAAAAAACAACTCCTGAGCATGTATGTACTGCTTACATGGATGTACTATTAGCATGTACAGTGTTGTTTGTTACTGCAGTTACCAATTTATTTCCATTTTAAATATTTAATTTCTCTGAAATGGTGCAAGCAAATTGTATGAAAAGTTGCAAACGAATACATGAATGTTTTGTATCCAGAGTCAGGGGGATGAGATGAGATGGGGTCATGTTCATACAGTATTTGAACTGTACATTACTAAAAGAAGGCTTTTTTTCTATGCAGATACAGTATAGTGTTTCAAACACATGCTATACACACGTACACACACATACACATACACACACACACACACACACACACACACACGAGGTAATGTAAAGATGTGGGTGAACAGAGCGAAAAAGATTGTACTAGAAACGCTTATTAACATCAAAGGAATGGGCCTAAAGCAAAAGTTTGAACAGCAGCAGCAGCTGCAGTACCCCTGATATCTATGGATGGGACAGATACCCCCTGCAGACGCACGCACGCACGCACGCACGCACGCACGCACGCACGCACGCACACACACACACAGGGAGGGGTCTGTAGTGTGACAGAGCACACCAGCTACGCCACCAGGCACTCCTTCTTGAATTAAAATAAAACTATCTCCTTACCTCTTTCTGGATGCCCCCTCTTTACCAACAAGAGGGACAGGACCAGCTCTCCTCAGCTTCCATTTTCCTCTTCCTTTCCTCTCTCCCTTGAAAACTTTCTGCACCTGAGACAGTGGGAGGGAGGGAGATAGAGCATGAAACAGCACCCCAAATCCTGTCCCATTACAAGCAGCACAGGCTTCTGTCCCTCTACTCCTCTGCCTCCAGTCATTTGCATGGGAGGGAGGAGCTGCTTGCTCTCTCTCTCCCTCTTTCTCCCTCTCTCTCCTCTACCTCTCTCCCTCCCTCTCTCTTTTAGAAGCTTTACACCTGCCATCCTGCCTACAGTATGTGATGATATCACAATGTCTCTCTTACATCACAGACAGGCTGACATCATCACACAGGCTGGCGGCCAGCAAGAGACAGAAATGCAGATAGAGACACACTGACAAATACATACACTGTAGGCACAGGCACCATGCGGCTTCTGCACCATAAAAGTTCATTTGAATCAAAAATAATGTCATCTTTTAAGTGAGGCGCTATTGAAATCTTGGGGGTCTAAGTGTCAAGACAATCTTGACATAAAACGGAGGCATCATTTTCAATCATTCAATAATGATGTGGTTTTGGATGACAGTATTCTATGAGATATCATGGGAAAATAATAGGAGACATAATGGAAATACAGTATCGTCCAATTTGTGACCATAATGGGAATATACATAGCGCTTCCTTCACAGGAAATAATACATGTGACATAACGGGAATGTAGTAAGTATGTGGGTTTGGCTGGGATTATCCTACATCCTGCAGGGATATAATAACTGGGAAAACGCTATATTTGATACCGCCACGTTGTGGGATGAGCGAGTAAACATTGCATGTCATTTCCCAGAATCCCTTGCTGCAGTGGGAGCACTGTATGCTACTGTACTGTAGGTGATAATGGTTGAAATATATATATATATATATATATATATAGATATATATCTATATATATATATATATATATATATATATATATATATATATATATATATACATACACATCAACCAGTACAATAATTTAAAAGGGGGGAATTAAAATGGTTGAAGTGGATAATGACAAGTATATACCGATCCAAAAAAACAACTCCTGAGCATGTATGTACTGCTTACATGGATGTACTATTAGCATGTACAGTGTTGTTTGTTACTGCAGTTACCAATTTATTTCCATTTTAAATATTTAATTTCTCTGAAATGGTGCAAGCAAATTGTATGAAAAGTTGCAAACGAATACATGAATGTTTTGTATCCAGAGTCAGGGGGATGAGATGAGATGGGGTCATGTTCATACAGTATTTGAACTGTACATTACTAAAAGAAGGCTTTTTTTCTATGCAGATACAGTATAGTGTTTCAAACACATGCTATACACACGTACACACACATACACATACACACACACACACACACACACACACACACGAGGTAATGTAAAGATGTGGGTGAACAGAGCGAAAAAGATTGTACTAGAAACGCTTATTAACATCAAAGGAATGGGCCTAAAGCAAAAGTTTGAACAGCAGCAGCAGCTGCAGTACCCCTGATATCTATGGATGGGACAGATACCCCCTGCAGACGCACGCACGCACGCACGCACGCACGCACGCACGCACGCACGACACACACACAGGGAGGGGTCTGTAGTGTGACAGAGCACACCAGCTACGCCACCAGGCACTCCTTCTTGAATTAAAATAAAACTATCTCCTTACCTCTTTCTGGATGCCCCCTCTTTACCAACAAGAGGGACAGGACCAGCTCTCCTCAGCTTCCATTTTCCTCTTCCTTTCCTCTCTCCCTTGAAAACTTTCTGCACCTGAGACAGTGGGAGGGAGGGAGATAGAGCATGAAACAGCACCCCAAATCCTGTCCCATTACAAGCAGCACAGGCTTCTGTCCCTCTACTCCTCTGCCTCCAGTCATTTGCATGGGAGGGAGGAGCTGCTTGCTCTCTCTCTCCCTCTTTCTCCCTCTCTCTCCTCTACCTCTCTCCCTCCCTCTCTCTTTTAGAAGCTTTACACCTGCCATCCTGCCTACAGTATGTGATGATATCACAATGTCTCTCTTACATCACAGACAGGCTGACATCATCACACAGGCTGGCGGCCAGCAAGAGACAGAAATGCAGATAGAGACACACTGACAAATACATACACTGTAGGCACAGGCACCATGCGGCTTCTGCACCATAAAAGTTCATTTGAATCAAAAATAATGTCATCTTTTAAGTGAGGCGCTATTGAAATCTTGGGGGTCTAAGTGTCAAGACAATCTTGACATAAAACGGAGGCATCATTTTCAATCATTCAATAATGATGTGGTTTTGGATGACAGTATTCTATGAGATATCATGGGAAAATAATAGGAGACATAATGGAAATACAGTATCGTCCAATTTGTGACCATAATGGGAATATACATAGCGCTTCCTTCACAGGAAATAATACATGT
>NW_027456242.1:10000-23018 GCF_040206685.1 Ascaphus truei | reverse complement strand
GAATACTCACAGATAACAGGTGCTGCAAATCAAGTTGATTGCACAGCGTGATGTCAGATGCAGTGCTGACCTTGGGTAACCTCAATGTGAGCACTCAGTACAAAATGTACTTAGTAGCTCAATAGGAAAAATAGTGGAAGCCACTGCAGGGGGATTAAAGTTCACACACTGGCTCCCGAGTCAAAAGTGGTGTGTGTAGGCTCCACATGTATGTGTGTGGCAGAAGCCATAGAGCTGAACTGTGGTCACTATTCACATTGCTGCAGTGTCACACATTATATATCCATTACAATGGTCTTGTGACGCTTCTGCCACAGCTTTATGCCAGGGCAGTTTATATTGGCCACGTGCCGGGTCCACGGAAACAGCCACGGATTTGATACTAGGTCCACGAGTGACCAACAGCCTTCCACATCGTCATTTTAACATTTATATTTATATTTTTGCACTTAGCACGTTGGAATATTGATTTTTGTCTGACAGTACATGTCTGACCTTGGCCACATATGCAATTTGTGGTTGGGTCATTCTTTCTGTTTGCCACATAAGTGACACTGCAGCAATGTGAATAGGGACCACAGTTCAGCTCTATGGCTTCTGCCACACACATACATGTGGAGCCTACACACACCACTTTTGACTCGGGAGCCAGTGTGTGAACTTTAATCCCCCTGCAGTGGCTTCCACTATTTTTCCTATTGAGCTACTAAGTACATTTTGTACTGAGTGCTCACATTGAGGTTACCCAAGGTCAGCACCTCATCTGACATCACGCTGTGCAATCAACTTGATTTGCAGCACCTGTTATCTGTGAGTATTCTAGGGGTATATATATGTGTTCACTTCTGTCCTGTAACTGCACAACCTTGACAAAGGTCCCATTCGTGGACCGAAACGTTGGTTTTGTGTTTATTTTTTCAATACACTTGTTTGTTCAATTCTGGAGTGCTGCCTGTTTTCGTTTCCAAACGGTATCGTATTGCTTATTCTTCATTATAGGATCTGCACCCACGTCAGTGACTATTATTACGGAGTGCTTTTTGTTCTTTTTCTATGATATATATATCATAAAAATAAAAATAAATAGCGGTATTACAAGTCCATCTAAATGCAGATTTTACCATATGAGAATCCTTTTTATTGGGGAAAAACATTTGCTTCGATAAGGATCATATATATTCTGAGCTCAATTAAGGTTATATTTTTTCTCACAAACTTTTGGCTAACAAGTATGGTCTTTTACCCCTGTTCTGTGCTAGAAGGGCCATTAACAATTTGCTAAGCAAACAGGATTTAGCCAAGCACACTACCACCAATGACATGGATGAACACCCACAGTGCAGAAAAGCTAAATAATTTGACTCCTACTTTTCAAACATTTCAAGTTTGCAAAGCTGTTTGAATCCAGGACAGGAAGGGAGCAGGATCGTCAGGAACACCCAGAAAAAAACATACAATAACAAATCATAGTGTAGTACTTAAGGACAATTATGGGTCAGATTTCAGAAAAAACTTGGCTCTTACGGATCGCCTACTTACAAGAAGCAGGATAAAAAACAGCGTTTTTGTATGTAAAGTTGAATAATATATTCCTCCGCCTAAGATAGCAGCATACAGCAGTCACTGATGGTTGTAAACTGGATAGTGTAATCGCCGGGGCTTTCGCTCTCACAGAACAGCAACCGCATTCATACAGAGAAAGAGGGAAACATAGTGTGTACCAGGTAACACTAAAAATTTATAAAAGAAGCATAGAAATGTGTACTCACAATGCAACGTGTGAGCACATTCACATAAGGTTTCTTTGAATATCAGGCAGCTACACAAACGGCTTGGCAGTTGGAAATGTCCTCCACTCCACTCAGAAATCCCCTCCTCGAGGGTGCCCCCTCGTCCGGATAGATGGCGTCTTGACGTCACTTCCTGGCCTCGGAGTGACGCCTTCCGGTAAGGACGGGAAGATCAGGGGGTATGGAAGACTCGCCGAGCCGCAGCAGCAGTGCCTCTGGGGTTGGAGCAGGCTATCAGACCATCAGGTTATGATGCAGCTGTACTCTGTCTCCTTCCTTAGCTTGGCTCAAGTACAGCTGCATCATAACCCCAGAGGCACTGCTGCTGCGGCTCGGCGAGTCTTCCATACCCCCTGATCTTCCCGTCCTTACCGGAAGGCGTCACTCCGAGGCCAGGAAGTGACGTCAGACGCCATCTATCCGGACGAGGGGGCACCCTCGAGGAGGGGATTTCTGAGTGGAGTGGAGGACATTTCCAACTGCCAAGCCGTTTGTGTAGCTGCCTGATATTCAAAGAAACCTTATGTGAATGTGCTCACACGTTGCATTGTGAGTACACATTTCTATGCTTCTTTTATAAATTTTTAGTGTTACCTGGTACACACTATGTTTCCCTCTTTCTCTGTATGAATGCGGTTGCTGTTCTGTGAGAGCGAAAGCCCCGGCGATTACACTATCCAGTTTACAACCATCAGTGACTGCTGTATGCTGCTATCTTAGGCGGAGGAATATATTATTCAACTTTACATACAAAAACGCTGTTTTTTATCCTGCTTCTTGTAAGTAGGCGATCCGTAAGAGCCAAGTTTCTTCTTGAATTCTGACCCATAATTGTCCATAAGTACTACACTATGATTTGTTATTGTATGTTTTTTTCTGGGTGTTCCTGATGATCCTGCTCCCTTCCTGTCCTGGATTCATACGTTTTGTGAGGGAATCAGTGTATATTCCCTGGAAGGTTGAGAGTTTCTTTCAGTTACACAATATATTATTTAATATTATTTAAATATCACTATCACTGTGTTTTAGCGCCACACTGAATCACTGGGTTTCACAAGTTTGCAAAGCTGATCATATGACTTTAGCCTTCAAAATATTTTAACAGCTTATCAAGCATGCTTTGCTGATCTGCAGAATTGACTCCTCTGGTCCAACCTTATTAATAAGGCATTAAGATGTGGAAAGCGGATAAGAACAAGTGTGAAATATTTTTAGAAAGATCCAATGATATGAAGTTACTGCTGGAGGATATAATATCAGCATCTCTGCAGTTTTTGGAGAAAATGCTTTGTGCTAGAAGAATTGGGTGGCATGGTGAGCAGTTAATGAAAGTTGTGACGCCGCTTATTATAATCTATTTTCAAGTAACCCCACACCCTCACATGCACTAAATCATCAACAGTATGGGGAATATCAATCACAGTACAATAGACCTGTCTTGTGTTGTAATTAACCAATCATTAATAAAAATGACAACCATATTAGGCATTATGCACAATTTAGTAGCACAACCGCCATTAGAAGATTTACCTGCATGGATTAAAACCTAATTATTTATTATATAGTTTTACTTTAAAATTATGTAGGTTGACACCTTATAGGGCACCAACATTAGTGTTCTGCCTACATTAAATGATTTAGTGTACAGAGTGTTAGAAGCTTCAAAGGTTTCTTCTTTAAGAGTACTGTGTAATGTGGGCCCCCCTAAAAACGTATCATAACCGACAATGAATGTATATGTTTCAAGGACCAGTACTGCTACTACCACCAATAATAAAACAACTACAAACATTTTAATACAGTTACATAGTAGATGAGATTGAAAAAAAGACACACACTAAACCTATGTTAAATTTCACCAGTTGATAAGCATTCTATCGTTACATTGATTCAGAGGAAGGTAAACAAAAAACCTCAGTGAAAAAGAAGCCAATCATGTCTCATAAGTGGAAAATATAAAATATAAATTCCTTCGCGACTTTCCCCAGAACAGCATACTTCTCATGTTCAACTTATTTGGTATATCCCAGTATACCTTTTCTTAAATCTATTGCATCTGCCATCACACACTCCACCGGTATCAGATTGAGCATTTTAATTGCCCTTACTGTAAAGAATAATTATTTCTGCTGCTGGTGAAATCTCCAATCCTCTATTCTCAAGGGATGACTCCGTGTAATTTGTATCATCCTTGGGATAAGAAGTTCCCGACAGTTTCTTGTATTGACCTTAACTATATTTGTAAATCGTTATCCCCATTCTAGACCCTTCTTTTCAAATGTAAACAAACATAATTTAGATGTTTTTTTCTTAATCTGGTGGCTCGGCTGCACTTTTTCAAGTTTCATAATGTCTTTTTTATGGAGTGGCGCCCAAAACCTACCCCATTTCTATAGCATACACTTATTTCCATAATATACATTTATTTTTTGTAACACACAACGCATGCATGCACATATTTAGGAGTTGTCTAGTGAAAAATGAATTGCCTTTTAAACCCCACATGCATGCGTTATTATATACATGAGACATTTTCACTGTGCCGGAAGCATTTAAAAATTAAATTGTAAATCCTAATAAAATACACAAACATCTTTTATGTCAACACAGATTATATTAGTGATGGAAACCTATTACAGCGCTGCTGTCAGCACAGCAGTCACACAGCGTTCCTGGTAGCCTTAAAGCATTCATTTCATTATTTTTAACATGATTGGAACTGCGGGGATGCCCAAAGCGGTGGCTGAATAATCTAAGCTTAACATGCCTCTAAAATGAAGGACTGAAAATTGGATTTTAGAAACAAATTTTGCAAGCCAACTGATGAATTTAGAGCGTTTTTCACTATCATACCTAAATAGGCAGCTTTTAGAAGAAAAAGAACAGTCACGGAGGCATTACAATAACGTATTACCCATTCTAAGAAATACAACTAATTTGCTATATTTTTTACATTATACAAGTAAATATAACAGGTTACGAATATAAAAAAATAGTGCAATAAAACTCTTGGGGTCAAACAGCAAAATACTCTGGCCCTTGTACATTCTGAAGTTACACTGCCTCAGAAATCAGTTGACAAAAAAACTGCTCACTAGGAGTTTAAAAATGGTAAAAAAAAATAAAAAATCTGTAATTACACAGGTAAATAAGAATTTTAACTCAGGGAGTGTTAGGACCTTCTAAGGGTCATGTCTTGAAGTGGCGGCAGGCTTAAGACGCTTTGGCCAAAGGGTTGAACTAAATAACCCTTTTTAAAGAGAATATATGGGTATTGCACGGTGTATTTTTGTTACATTGGAAGTAGCTTTGGGCATCTTTGTTGGTTTTTTTATTTGTTTATTTTAGTTTAAAAATGTTTGCCAGCACTGACCAACAACTCATACTGCCATTATTATTATTATTTGTAAAGAGCCAATATATTCCTGATGTGGTCTGCGATCTACGAGGAGAGGTAGAGATATCCATTTAGAACTTGGGTTCTGTGGATTGTGAAAATGTCATCCATTTATTCTCATATGGAACAACATTTCTGCTGCCTACTAATTAAGTGAATAATATATCATTTATAACTAGAAATACAGATATACATATATACTACATAATTTGTTATTTTTCTAAATACTTAAGACGGCTCTGCAATAATTAAGACATTCTTACAATAGCATGAGTTTAGAAAAAAGATTTAAAAATGCATAAACTTACTGAACCGGAATCCATAAGGAAAGCTCCTTCTCTCGCCAGCTTTTCTGCAGATAAGGGCTGAAGCGGTGGCTGAGGCACAACCCGGTCACTAACATGTATAGCCCCCTATAAGACAGAAAAGACCAGCATTACTACTTCTTGTTTTAAAAAGATGGTCTTTTTGAGCCACTGGTTGTTGTCACCGATATTCATTATGCTCTCTTAGCATTGTCGTCACTATGACACTAATGACATTTCAATCATATGACGCACAACAACAGAGCTACTCAACCTCACAAAAAATAAAAGCTGCGCTGTGCAGTAACTTATGTTTGTCACACAGTCTGATAACTATTGTATTGATTAACACACAAATTCCCAGCAAGCTCAAACCACCACACACAGAGACACACACACACAGAGACACACACACACAGAGACACACACACAGAGACACACACACAGAGACACACAGACAGACAGGTCAAAAGGAGTGCTACTGAGCGTGGCAAATTTATACAACAAAAGACAAGGGAGCCCAATGCTACATCCAATTGACAAAGTACATATGGTAATAAGTATAAAGTGTAAATACTTCAATAAAATTTTCTTGTTATTTAGTTAAACCCTTTGGCCAAAGCGTCATAAGCCTGCATACCAACGTCAAGGTATAACCCAATTTGCATGTCCTAACACTACACTGTGAACCTTTCCTTTTACCTCTGTATGAGGGGGAACAACCATAGTAGGTCCTGTCCATGCAGCAAAATGAGAAAACCTCCCAAGTTAAAAAGGTGGGGAGAGGTGATTATGTTATAGTTATGGTTGTTCCCCTTCATACAGAGGTAAAAAGGAAAGGTTCACAGTGTAGTGTAGGACCTGCAAATTTGGTTATACCTTGACGTTGGTATGCAGGCTTATGACTCTTTGGCCAAAGGGTTTAAGTAAATAACCAAGAAATTATTATTATTGAAGTACTGTATTTAACTTTATACTTATTACCATATAGGTTTTGTCAATTGGATGTAGCATTGGGCTCCCCTGTCTTTTGTTGTATGTAACTATTGTATTGTAAAGAAAAAGTCTGTACTAAAACTCTCAAACAAATATACAAAACCTGACCATAATAACTAAATGGGGGCACCAGAAAGCTGAAAGAGAGACCTAGCAAGGTACAGATTTAGCAAAACTTCGTGTCCTTGTGGCCGCTGAAACAAAAGCTTAACATTATACTTAGGTTACAAACTACTTATGACATGCACAATGCGATCTTATTGGATGTTGTCAGTTGCCTTGGCAATGTGATTACTGCTTCAGCAGTTTTCATACATCAATGTCACATGGTCAAATGCAAACAATGGAGCAAGCCTTTGGCTTCAACGGTTCGGTGCATGATGCCCTAAAGTTTAGTGACTAAACCTTTATAAAACACGAGGGGGAAAAAAAAAAACCAATCTGGTAAAAGAAGGCTCATCAATTTACATTGAATTGTGGAGATGACATTATTTTGTGCAATAACTGAAAAGCTATAAACAAAACTACCAAGGATTGTGTGGCTGACAGTCTCTACTACTGAATGCTTGAAAAGTAACACTAATTATAGCTATTAGCTATGCATTTTGTATCAGGTAAATGAAGCACCGAACCAGAGGCTGTAAAAATCCCACCTAAATAAAAGACTACCCGACAGCTGAGGGTCAGGTATAATTTTTTTAGAAATACAAATGGAGGTCACATGCAGACAGCTGCTATCTGTCATACAGAATGAATAGGCTCCACACAGCTAACAGAAGGAACACCATTTATACACACACACACACACACACACACACACACACACACACACACACACACACACACACACACACACACACACACACACACACAGAGAGAGAGAGAGAGAGAGAGAGACAGAGAGAGAGAGAGAGACAGACAGAGAGAGACAGAGACAAAGAGAAAGAAAGAGGGGGCTTTATGGCTAGAAAGACAAAAGCAGTGATTAGAACAACTGAAATAACTAGACTGTCACTGAAAATGGTACTGCAGTTTAATCAAATTGAAAATGTCAAACACCACTGGATGCTTTTTTCTAAAATTGCTTCATATTTCATGCATATGTTTTCATACCTCATCGGTAAGCCTGTCTATTCTGTACAGATTTGGGTGAATCATTCTCATCAGATGAACAAGCGGCTGATATTTCATCTGGCACATAGCAAAGACTCTATCATCCAGACGTGTACTGGTGCCAGTCCTGAAGGCTTTCTAGATATACAGTATAAATACAATTATTAATTTTCATTATTTTTCAAGGAGACAATAGAGCTGCAGTGACAAAATGGTTCAACAATGATGTATTGTGTGATATCATTATAATTGAATAACAATGTTATCTTGGCATGCTTTATGCTAACCTTCACAAGTTTCATGGAAGTAGAATGGTGGCACAAACACTAGCCAAAACATGAAATATACAATAAACCAGTTTTGATTTTGATTTTTTCTTCACTATTCTAATCATAAAATTATTGTGAATGTTTTAACACAAAATAATTGTCAGATGTAGCTTTGGTTTATGTAAAATATATGGTTTACACAGGTGTACCCACCGCACAGTTCCATCGTCACACCGAAGAATAGCATGCTACATTTAAACCAGTCCAATCAACACGTCACTGAATACTGTACTGTTTGAAATTCAAAAACATACTTGCTTCAGGAGAGCCTGAATATAGAGAGGAAACAGCTTCAGAGAGTTTGGTGCTATCAGCGTGGACTGCTGTAGGTTTGAAAGTGTTGAGCTGTAGGACGCTAATGAATCTACCACTGCATTTACTAAGGCATCTCTTGCATCTGAAAGACTTGATGTGATTGATCGATCTGCAGCTGTAATAACAAAATCACAAAACTAAAAATGATATCACTGTTTATGCAACTGTATTTTTGAAGTGAAACTTCTTTAGCGGCACCTACCACATGAAAATTTCCCTGGCAGTAAATTGCGCGCACATCCCCCAACTGGTTATTTTTTAACACTTGACTACAACCTATTTCAGGCACCTGCCATTCTGTGTTACCATCAGCCACTTTGCAATATCATACATAATAGATAAGACTGACCATAAAAGTAATTTAAAAACAGTGACTAACATTTTTTTAAAAATCACCATGTTACTACTGTTTGGGTGCTAGAAGAGACATGTTTAAGTCTTAAGCACGGAACAACCAATAAAAGATTTGTAGCTAAAGCTACGTATAAAATGTACTTAACAGCCTGCTGCATGTCTCTAGTGTTCTAAACGCAAACCTCTCAAAGGTAGCCTGGCGTAACCAAACGACCCCGTAAATCTCCACTTTCAATCTCCACACGAGTCACATTTTTACCTATTTGATTAAGGCCCTCTAGTAGTCAAAATTACAAAATCACGGAACAACTTGGCACCTTTATTTGATATTTCAAACAAATGCTTTTTATTTGTATTGCTCATTGAATTTGTTTTAGCATTATAGAACACCCCCAGGTATTTTTTATTTATAGATTATTTTTTTAACTCACCCATGCTTGCCAAAAGGCAGGTAACAGCTTGCACATCTGCTCCTGCAAACACATCAGGCAGAGAATTCACCACCGGCAGACACAGTGTGTGCACACGAATCCTACGTTGACCTGTGTAGAAATAGGGGTATTTTTTTTTTAAAGTCTCATAGTGAACCCGGCATATAATATACTATTCTGCATACTATCATTCAAGGGAACAATTTTCTATTAAAGGCCTCTGTAGTGTCAAAATCTGGCAACAACTCATCTTCCATTTGGACGTAGGTTACAATAATTGGCTCGGGTATAAAGGAGACATTCACTCCACCAAGATCAAATATCCATAGTTACACGCTTAAATGATACAACAAAAAGCGTCCCCAACACACCAAACAAGGAGGGAATAATACATTTTGCCATGGAGGGACTAGAAGGAAAAATCGTAAGTGAATTTCTCCATTTCTTCTGCGTCCCCATGCAACATGAATGAAATATAGCAAAGCATACACGATAAACTGGAAAAGACTACGCACTTACTGACCGCCTGTAAAACTCGTCTGCCAAGCCTGGCATCTACTGAATCCTGCAGATCCAGCCTGTATGTCTAATAAATGTAGGGACGACGTAGCTGCATTACAAATCTCCCCTGGTATGACATCCAATCCCATGTAATGAGCATTAACTTTAAACTGTGGAATGTGGCCAACTGATTTACAAGCTTCGGAACTGCAACTTGTAATCCATTTTGGAAAAATCGACTGTCCTTTTCAGGTCCTGAACACTATATAAAATGTTTGCTCTGAGGATCTAAAGTTCACTGGTAAAGTAGCTGTCTGCAGGGATTGCCATTTTTTGCATTTTATTTTTGTGGGAAGATAAAATTAAGCTCTCCTCAAAGCCGAATGCAGTCTAAAGATTACCTCAGAAAAAGTTAAGAAAAGAGCAGGACATGCTCAGGTGGGCAAGATACTAACATTATATGAGAAATCCATACAGGCTTGTAGAGCTGCCGCTCTAATATAATAATTAATAGTCTGAATAACATCCGAATTGTGAAGCATCTCATTGGATGGATTAGCGAAAAATGAAGATAGTAAGCAGGAAGGTTCTCATAATTGTCCCATTCTTTCTGCTCAATTTCCATGCCGTAAACTGAAATAGTTCTGGCTTGGGGTGAATTATGGGGTTCTGATGCAGAAAATTAGGGCATTTGGGGGAGAGGTCAAGGTTGCCGAATCAAAAGATGAAGTCTGAGAATCAATGCCTTTTCAGCTTGTTTCGGGCTATCAGTGTGGTCATCTCTGCCCCATCCTATTTTAGCTTCATGAGAACTATCTGAATTAAAGGAATTGGTGGGAAGATGAATTCACAAAGACTTCAGGTACTCTCAAAAACAACAGACACAGTAGGTGAAAGATACAGCATAAAAAACTTTATATGTAAAATGGAGAACAACAATAAAGATTGCACTCACACAAACATTATTTTTCTAGTCACCGGTATTTTGGAATTCCTAACTCACTTAGACAGAGACTTCTCCTGCTTTCAACACCTCTGGATCTATGATCGCTCGGGGTCAACAGGTTCCAAAAAACTTTGGTTTGCCTCGCCTCCTGCTTTGACTACCTGTGCCTTTGATAGTAACATGGCCAGGCTGGCGACTTCAAGGTGCTCACTGCTAGGGCCTGCAATCAGGTGTCTATGGAACAGGGTCCCATGTGATCGCAGGGACCCAGATGTTATGTGAATCCGGAAGTGGTTTCGCGGGGAAGATAGGAGGCATAGCTCTTGCTTTCTCCTGCAGCCGACTGAGTTCCAATAATCCTACGCGTTTCACCGCTGGTTGTGCTTTCATCAAGGGATACATCAATGTATCATTTAATGAAGGGCATGAAGGATATGTTGAACCCAAGCACCCGAGCGATCGGAGATCCAGAGGTGAAAGGAGATGCAGCTTCTCTAATGGACAGTTAGGAACTCCAAAATACAGGCGAATATACTGTATTGTATGTCTATTTATATAGCGCCATAAATATACATAGCGCTTCACAGTAGTAATACATGTTGTAATCATATAAATAACAAATCATGGGAATAAGTACTTCAGACACACTGTAAGAGTAACTTTAAGGAAGAGGAGTCCCTGCTCCGAGGAGCTTACAATCTAATTGGTAGGTAAGGGGAACGTATAGAGACAGTAGGAGGGAATTCTAGTAAGTGCGTCTGCAGGGGGCCAAGCTTTATGTATCATGTGTCCAGGCTGATCCACTGTGTAATTCATATGCTTCTTTAAGCAAATGTGTCTTAAGGTGGGTCTTAAAGGTGGATAGAGAGGGTGCTAGTCGGGTATTTAGGGGAAGGGCATTCCAGAGGTGCGGGGCAGAAAGTGAGAAAGGTTTCAGGCGGGAGAGGGCTTTAGATACAAAGGGGGTAGAAAGAAGACATCCTTGAGAAGAACGCAAGAGTCGGGATGGTGCATAGCGAGAAATTAGGGCTGAGATGTAAGGAGGGGCAGAAGAGTGTAAAGCTTTAAAAGTGAGGAGGAGAATTGAGTGTGAGATGCGGGATTTGATCGGAAGCCAGGAGAGGGATTTCAGGAGGGGAGACGCGGGGACAGATTTAGGAAATATACCATGTTTTGTTTGTAAGAGCAATCTTTGTTGTTCTCCATTTGACATATAAAGGATTTTATGCTATGTCTTGCGCCTATCGTTTGTTTTTGAGGTTATGTGGCTGAAGAGAATTGGAAACCTTATACTTTGGGCAGCAGAAGAGACAGTTCATTCATTAATTAGTTTTTATAAATGATGTTTTCTTTATACTGTACATGAATATGTTTTTCATGTAAACATTTTAGAAAATCTAATATTACCGTATATTTTACAAATAGGAAGATCAATTTTTTTCTTTTTAATGTGAATAAATTATTTTTGGACGAGGATCATGAGATCAACGCACCCAACTCCCCTCCCCCACTTTTTTACTTCAGGAACTTTGCTTTCTTTTGACGGATCTGGTGGTGCCTCTCTTCTGCAGTATTTGAGGAGGCTGTGATGTCCATGATCTGGTATAAGGCCTCGGTCCCGCTGCGCTCGTTGGCGCGGGTGGCGGGTCGCGAGTTCCCCACCAGCAGGGGAATCCTCGCGAGCCGGTCCCGGTCCCCACTGGCTGCACAGCTGATTACACGCTGTAGCGCGTCAGCCGCTGGAGACACCAGAGAATGGTGTTTTCTAGCTTTGACGCGTGACGTGTGTGGCTGTGAGCCAATGGGGAGGGGAGGCTTCGGGAGGAGGAGAGGCTTCGGGAGGAGGAGAGGCTTCGGGGAGCGGGGAGGAGTGTGGAGGGACAGCAGGTGAGTGCCTTTCTCTGTGTGTGTGTCTGAGTGCGTGCATGCCTATCTGTGTGTGTATGTGTGTGCCCGAGTGCGTGAGTGCCTGCCTCTGTCTGTCTGTGTGTGTGTGTATGAGTGCCTGCCTGTGTGTGCGCGCGTGTGTGTGTGTATGAGTGCGTGAGTGCCTGCCTGCGTGTGTGTGTTTAAACTTACTTTCCAGCTCCAGCCCGAGTCCGTGGAGGGAGGGGGGGGGGGGAGAGTAGCGGGTCCCTCCGCTCAAGCCACGCCCCCCTCCCTGTCAAACCGCCCACCTCCCGATCAAACCTCCCACCTCCCGCCCACCTCCCGCCCACCTCCCGATCAAACCTCCCACCTCCCGCCCACCTCCCGATCAAACCGCCCACCTCCCGCTCCGGCTCCCGCTCCCTACAGACCGCAGATCGCGGTCTGTGTATCTCAGCGCACCGCCTGTCAGCAGCGCAGGTGCGCTGACTCTGGGAGCGGGGCCTTAGCCTTAGATCGCCTGGCCTGTAATATGAGCATTGAGATCCAGAGATCTTGCTAATGTATATCTCTTCTAGTGAGGCAGAAATGTCCTCTCTCCAAGAAATATTTAGTGCTTCACAAAACTGGAAGGAAGGCAACAATACAATCTTCCCTATGGATGAATAATCA
>NW_027456242.1:0-5000 GCF_040206685.1 Ascaphus truei | reverse complement strand
AACTGGTGCGGGAAGCAGACAAGAAGAGAAGGAGGGGCTGTCTGTGTGCAGAGAGAAGCACCGCCCCCTCTGCAAGACACAGACACATAGAAGAAGCAGCACGGAGCTTCTGGCCGCCCGTGCACAGCAGCCTGCGCCCCCCCTACATAATCTTGCGCCCCCCCAAGGGGGCGCGCCCCACAGTTTGCGCACCGCTGAGTTAGACACACGTCTTCTATTTCACCTTCTTATTCATCTGAGGAATACGCATTGTCTTGATTTTTTATATGAGAAAAGATCTGGACCAGGATGCATTCCTAAATTAATCCAGAGATATCAAGGATCTCAATCTTTTTTGCAAAGGTCTTCCTGAATCTCATGCTGTAGCAGCCTCAAATTGCACCACCATTGCATTTTCAACCATGCAAAATAAATCTGTTATCTGCAATGGGGTTTACCCAGCTGTGTTTTTTTGATGCAATCTATGCATAGCCTTTTAGTATAACTCAGAACCTGCACTGATGCTTTTTGGGCTTAGTAGCAGAAGAAGCATTTATCCTCGTAGGATCTGGAGAGGCAGGTTTAGTCAGACATCCTGCAGCAGGGGCCTGAAAGGCATCAGTAGCTGGACAAAGTCTGAGGCAGAGTTGCTTAAAGAATCTCATCAAAGCACGAACACAGCTTCTGGCCTCTGCACCACTTCCACTCTAAGTAAGGAGGATCCAGGTACCCTGATCTTAACATAGTCCCAGGGAAGGTGGTAAAATGAATTACTAAGAACCCCCGCGGTGCTCCCGCAGTCAACACCGTCCTACAGCGGCCGAGGGAAGCATTATGCCATTTTTGCCCAAAATAGATAGCCCAGAGATGGCCTAATAAAAATAACAGTAGGCACTAGGAAGTAAGGAAAGGGACCCCATGCATCAGCAAAGGTAGCACAGAACAACTTGTCTTGGTGGAGTGAATGTCACATTTTATACCTGGCCAATATTCTGTCCTAGTCCCAGCTGGAGAAGGAGCTTTTCCCATGATCACGTTGCCATGGGAAGGAAGAAGGAAAAAAAACCTGTTGCAGAAGCAGCTCCCCTTCTAGGCCCCCCTTTTCTTAAATGGATTGAAAGCAGGTGGTCCCAGGAGCAAAACCGTTCATTTCAGCTCCGGGAACTCCCTGGTTGCAGAGATACCTACTGGAAAACGTGATGCCGGCAGACGTCACTGATTCCTATTGGCAGACCTCCATTTTGTTTCCCCTTGAGGGAAAGATACGGGGCTACCGTCCATGGTATTTTTACAACCAAGGGATCCCCCAGAGCCTAAAATAGTTCAGTTACAGGGACCACCTGCTTCGTATCCACAGTGTTTTTAATAAAAGAAGGGGATGTGGTGGTGGTGGACACGATACCTTTAAACAAAACAAACAAGTACGGATATCTTTTTAAAGCAATTTTAAAGAAGAGAGAAATAAGGTTTTAAAAGGTGATGTATTAACATCTAAAAAGAACCTGGTCCATTAAAATAGATTATACCTAGTAGCACTAACAAATTACCTTTGCTAGAAGTGTAGAGGAGAGCAATTTGAAAGCACGCCAGTGATGTGTCTGCTAGACTATCTTCAATGGACATTTGCACTGCAAACCCTGCATCTTCATTGATGTTGGCAAGAGATAGCAGGTCCGTAGACCGCACAAAAAAATTCCCATGAAAAGTATGTATTGAGAGACCTAGAGCAGGAAAAGAATGAATACACTTGTGAATGCATTTCAATGATCAAACTATTAATACCAAACTATGAATATATTTTCTGCTCTTTGCAGGAAAACACTACAAAGCAATAAGATGGAGGTCCCATTGCTAATGAATGTTTCTGAGAACCCTTTCTCCAGTTAAACGATCAAATAAAACCATTCTGTCAAAACGTTAAAGATTCCAATGTAAGCTGTATGCAAAAGGAGCTTTAACATGTATTTAGGAATACTAACAATTTATCTGTTTTGGCCAACGAAGAATAGAAGTAA
Source organism: Ascaphus truei (assembly GCF_040206685.1). NCBI lineage: Eukaryota > Metazoa > Chordata > Amphibia > Anura > Ascaphidae > Ascaphus > Ascaphus truei. Next base: position 3,006 of record NW_027456242.1, on the reverse strand, counting down.
AAGCGGCAAGAACAAAAAAACAAATGACAATACCGTACCTTTTGTACACCTTATTCTCATTACCGCTTCAAATCCAATCTTTCTAGTGAGATAATGATCCAGATCTCGTTTGAGTTTGTCCGCCTGAGCTGGATTGTGGCTTTGATGGAATGATGGATAATAATATATGCATCCAGCAGAGTACTTGGACATACAGGCTAGGAAAATAAAACACAGAGAAAGGTGAATTCAGCTATTATACTTGTAAAAGGAGTCTCGGATACAATTGTGAAATGGTAACTGTACTGATATATTTATTTACCGTACCTGTGATGTGTTTTGAGATTTAAATGAAAACTCACTACTGTTAATTATAATGTTATATATGGATGCAAAGTCTGGATTGAAAAATAATACCATCCATGTTAAGTGGTAATGATATTCAATCCAAGATGCATCAAAATTAGGTAATATTATATGTATATTTTCATATTTCAGTTGTAACATAACACCAATTGTACTACTGAATTACTATATAATCATTAAGTAACAGTTTTCTCAGGGAAAATATACATCCATAGGTTCCTCTCTCAAGCCTACCAGTGCTGTAAGGACTTGCAATACTAAACTATATGTATAATATATTATACGATAGAAAACCTGAAAGGCCTCTGTCCACAACAATGCTAGATGTTGCAGCTGGTGGAAGAGCATTAGAGGACTAGAGTATTGAAAGCAGCACTACATCAGTGGCTTCATTGGTGTATCCACCGACATACTGATTCCCGAGATATTTGATAAATATGATGGCGGACTACAAACATGGTTGCTGGTCACGAATAAAAAGCCACAATGTAATCTCCCCAATGACATTGTGACTTTCCTATTGGCTAAGTGAGCCCTGACCACCCATTTTAAATCTCCCAGTTTGCCCGGTGGACCCTGAGCTCACTGCACCCAAGCCGTGAATTGTTCCTTTAAAAATAATCTAACGTTGTATACTGTGTGCGGCCGTGCACGCGAGCGTGCACGTACCGCACACTTTTTGTGTGTATACTGTGCACGAGTGAGGTACTGTATGTGTGTGTATGTTTAAATAAGTTTTGAAATAAATAAATACTTTAATAATTTTTTTAATAACATTGCACACACACACACACACACACACACACACACACACACACACACACACACACACACACACACACACACACACACACACACACACACACACACACACACACACACACACACACACACACACACACGCAAAAATTCTTTATTTTCTAAATCTTCCCCCCTGTCGGTCAGTTCCACACTCTCTGCCGTGCGCGCGCGGCACCATTATAGAATGGCTGACTAACCTCAGCCAACTAAAACTGCCGCGCTCACGGCGTAGTATAGAACTGGCTTTGAACGTGTTGCATTACTACAGTACATACCCAGTGAGGCCAAGTCAGAATACTGAGAACTTAAGAGAAAGAAATCCACTGCAGTTTGCTGTCCTGAGCAGTCCAGTGCTAGCTTCTTATAAAAGTCAGTAGCAGGACCAAGATGTTGCACACCCTTTAAAACACAGAACAAACCAAATCAGAAACTGTTAGCTAAACCATACAGTATGTAAGGATATTCATTAAAGTCCTTTTGCAAATGACTTCTATAGGCTGTAACAAACAGCACAACCCTATTCAAAAGATACACATGAAAAAGTTAAATAAACTGCTACCTCAAACACATTTTCCAACAGTCTTAACGCCAACACCAATGATTTCTTACTGTATATTTCTCAAAGGGGTTTTAAATCTGTAAGGCCACTATTCAACTGGTCACAAAAATACAAAGGAAAAAGATAGCACTCTAAACAAAAAACTCACGTTCCAGATACATATCCTTGCAAGGATGAAAGCAACTTCAGCACGGTTATCAAACAAAAATCTTAATTTATGGCAATGGAAATGAAACACAATCACAACGTTTGGCCTACAAGGGGCTTTTCCTCAGGTAGATGCAAGGATACATATCTGGACGTGAGTTTTTGTTTTTAGAGTGCTCTCTCTTTTCTTTGTATTTTTGTGAATACTGTTACAGCTTTTTGACTAAGAGATAAGAACCAGGTGATATTTTTGTAGAAGTCTTCTGTATACTATTTTAACACACTGCATAGTATTTTTTCAATGCACTATTCAATCTGTTTAAAGTGCAGATGTTTTTTGAAAGTCTTATCTGCCCACTTACCATTGTTATTTTCAATCTTCAATCTAAAGTGTTATTATTGTCATAATTTGCTCTTTTTTTATTAAAGCAAATGTGTTCAAGTCTTGTTTACAAAAAGCACTTTAACTATAATTCTACCTATTGTAGAAATGTTCAGTATGTGTGGGGTCATGCAGTTTTTGATTAAGTGGCTATTTGTAATTTTGCCCCCTCCATTTCTGCTGAAAGCCTGTTTCAGTCTCACACTGCTGCTGCTGCGACGTTTATTAGGAAGGCCAGATGGGAAAATTATATCTCAGAGGACTGGGGCTGAGTCATACTGTTTAGGCTCAATGCTCTTTCTAGGGAAAACATCTTGTCCACTTGTGGAGGAAAACGCAGAAACAAATGGGGAGGACTGTGGGAGGCATGAAGCAAGTGCAGGATGCGGAGGATACAACGGGAAAGGATCAGTGGGGGAGTGCAGCATCTTATTACAGCATTGGAAGGCATGGGGGACGCAGGGAAGCGGCAAGGGGAAGAGGGATTAGTGGGTGGCATATGAAAGTTATGGGAAGAGTTGAGAGATGCAGTGGAAGGCATGGGGGGTGGGAAGTACCGGATAACTCCTGCCACCTCTGCATCTCTATGCACTGGGGCAAAGAACACTTGAGCTGTGGATTAATGCTGCCTCCACATCTTAGATCAGCAGTTTCCTGCTGGAGCTCTGTTTATAAATATAAATAGGGAAGGTTTAAGCAGCACCATGGCAGGAAGCAGCTGACCGAAGGGGGCAGCTAGGACCTCCAATCTACAGTATGGCACCAGTGCTCC
>NW_027456241.1:0-23044 GCF_040206685.1 Ascaphus truei | reverse complement strand
CTGTAGGGGTTTTTATTTTTCGCTTCCCTAATGAAAATATACATGGCATTCCTCGCAGCAAATGAAAATGTTTCATTTCTTGCTACTTTTTTCCCGGAGTGGCAAAGAAATATATTGTTTTTTCCTCTGAAAGTTCAACACAATGCAACCTTCCAAAATAGAATTCTGACATCAAGAATTCCGTCTATAGTATATTTGAGTGCACCTGTCATTTTCTCAGTCTCTGATTTAATTTCTCCATTTAAGGTAATTCTTCAAGAATGTATTTTTTTAACGGTCACAATAATACACTTATGCCTCCCATGTCATTTAGAAATATATCATACAGGCCTCAGAACACTCAGCATGTTATATGGTGAGCTTGTGGCTCACAGAGTTGGGGTGTGCAGTGTTCAAGCTGATACTTGGAAGAGATAGTGAGTTCAAATCCAAACAGGAGGAGGTTGAATATAGGCACCTCTGAAATTTTTTACTACTTTTTTCCCGCAGTGGCAAAGAAATCTATCGTTTTTTCCTCTGAAAGTTCAACACAATGCAACCTTCCAAAATAGAATTCTGACATCAAGAATTCCGTCTATAGTACATTTGAGTGCACCTGTCATTTTCTCAGTCTCTGTGTATGCATGGAGCAAGATATAGGCTCATGGATTTAAGAATGAGAGGATATCATGAGACAGCAATCTCCACCTACGGCCATACTACCTTGACAGCGCCCGATCCCGTCAGATCTCGGAAGCTAAGCAGGGTGTGGCTTGATTAGTACTGGGTTGGGAGACTGCCTGGGAATACCAGGTGCTGTAGGGGTTTTTATTTTTCGCTTCCCTAATGAAAATATACATGGCATTCCACGCAGCAAATGAAAATGTTTCATTTCTTGCTACTTTTTTCCCGCAGTGGCAAAGAAATATATCGTTTTTTCCTCTGAAAGTTCAACACAATGCAACCTTCCAAAATAGAATTCTGACATCAAGAATTCCGTCTATAGTACATTTGAGTGCACCTGTCATTTTCTCAGTCTCTGTGTATGCATGGAGCAAGATATAGGCTCATGGATTTAAGAATGAGAGGATATCATGAGACAGCAATCTCCACCTACGGCCATACTACCTTGACAGCGCCCGATCCCGTCAGATCTCGGAAGCTAAGCAGGGTGAGGCTTGATTAGTACTGGGTTGGGAGACTGCCTGGGAATACCAGGTGCTGTAGGGGTTTTTATTTTTCGCTTCCCTAATGAAAATATACATGGCATTCCACGCAGCAAATGAAAATGTTTCATTTCTTGCTACTTTTTTCCCGCAGTGGCAAAGAAATATATCGTTTTTTCCTCTGAAAGTTCAACACAATGCAACCTTCCAAAATAGAATTCTGACATCAAGAATTCCGTCTATAGTACATTTGAGTGCACCTGTCATTTTCTCAGTCTCTGTGTATGCATGGAGCAAGATATAGGCTCATGGATTTAAGAATGAGAGGATATCATGAGACAGCAATCTCCACCTACGGCCATACTACCTTGACAGCGCCCGATCCCGTCAGATCTCGGAAGCTAAGCAGGGTGAGGCTTGATTAGTACTGGGTTGGGAGACTGCCTGGGAATACCAGGTGCTGTAGGGGTTTTTATTTTTCGCTTCCCTAATGAAAATATACATGGCATTCCTCGCAGCAAATGAAAATGTTTCATTTCTTGCTACTTTTTTCCCGCAGTGGCAAAGAAATATATCGTTTTTTCCTCTGAAAGTTCAACACAATGCAACCTTCCAAAATAGAATTCTGACATCAAGAATTCCGTCTATAGTACATTTGAGTGCACCTGTCATTTTCTCAGTCTCTGTGTATGCATGGAGCAAGATATAGGCTCATGGATTTAAGAATGAGAGGATATCATGAGACAGCAATCTCCACCTACGGCCATACTACTGCACCGACACACTTTATTCGAGCAAATGCCTGGTTTGTACCTGGCAGAAACCTGGAATCCGCCACTGCTCACCTCTTGCATGCTTCGTTGCGCTTGCCTTCCCAGCCACGGTTCATGCCTGGCTGACGGGGGCCTGATCTTGTTAAATGATAATGAGAATGATTTACTAGGCTGCGATGTTTCGATTGTCCACCAGATGGCATAAACTCATGACTTAAGTAATGTGTGGCCTTTGCAAGTTGTTTCGTTTCCAAAAAAAGTTACTTTATCCCAGTACAGTATGCTATTGTGTAACTTGTCCTTGAGACTGAAGGAATAGTTGCAAAAAATGTATCAATTTAGGCTTTACATACAGTAATGTATTAAATAAAGACAAAGATCATTTTCACTTACACTATTCTACAGAGACATGAGTGAACAAGTGGAGCCCGTGTTCCAAAAACCTGACAGAAGTTATGCTTATTTGATATGGGCCGCTATAAATGCAACAGAGGATAAGATGGCAACAGTTGTTCAAATTTATCAGTATTTTATCGAAAATTATGACTTTTACAGATTTTCGCCAACTCCTCATTTGTGGAAGCATGCAATAAGGAAAAGGTTATGTAGTGACCCCTGTTTTCACCGTATTGAGCCCCAATTTGTTGGAGGGTATTGGTGTGTGTCACAGGGTTTTTCCCGTATCTATGATAATGGAGGCGGCAAAAGGCGAAGGGTCGTGTTAAAACGAAATAAGAAGCGACAGTCCCTGCCAAGCAATGCGCCAGAACCAGAACCAGAACCAGCAGCAGCACCAGCTTATCATCATGGTCCTGCCGTCGGTGACAAATCTGAGATGGATTTCGCAGCCAGTTTTGATGAAGCTTGCATGTACCTAAGCGATTTCCCGCTGACTACAGGTGGGCTAGTCCCTCTGCAAAATGATGAAAGCTGGACTGGAAGTGGGCCGGCGCCAGCGCAAGCTGAATGGGAAATTTAGTAATACTGTACTGTACAGTATGGTGAGTACTGTATTTTTGCCGTATTATTTTGGTGGGGCTGGCTGGGAACTTCTTTAGGGGGCTGACCATTACTGTACATTAAAACTTTTCATTTTGTTTTTCCTCAGAAAAGAAAACGGCTAATGGGGGGATTTCGATGGATTATATTGTACTGTATGCTGATGTTTTCCGGCCATACAGTATACTGTGTAATAAACCCGAATAAATAAAACTACTGTATGCATTTATTCTACAGTACATGTTCAGTAAATTACTGCACATACTGGGGGCGAGATGTGTTTGCAGCAGAGAGAGATTTAATAATATTGTACAGTGAGCAGGGGGTTCCCTGAGCCAGAAATTAATGCTCAGGGAACCCCCCTGCTCCTGATCAATATTATTAAAAATACGGAAAATGCTGCGTCATTACCATAGCGGATAGCCGCTAAGGCAATGAAGGGGTTAACCCACCGTGCCCGCTTTATTGTGTGTAGTGGGGATGGGTGAGGGGGGTATTTGGCCCTTGGTGTGAGTTTAGGACTTGCGGGAGGGGGGGGGGGTTGCGGGTGCACTTAACCCCTTCACGATCGTAGCAGTTAATACCGCTACGGTCATGAAGGGGTTAAGCCCTCCCGCTACCCCACCCCCCCCCCCCCCCCCGCAAGCCCTCCCCAACCATCGTTGGGGCGAATACCCCATTCACCCACCCTCCCGCTACCCACAATAAAAAAATACACACACACAGCAGCCGCCAAAAAATAAATAAATAAATGACAATAAATACATTGGAAATACATTTTTATTGATAGTGTAGATGTGCAGGGGGTCTCCGGAGCTGAACCGCGGTGGTTTTAGGTCTGGGGACCCCGTGCCCCCCGAGATACAGGCCCCTTTAGGGGGTGCCGGTATCCAGCTCTGCGTTAAAAGCCCCGATCACGTGACCGCGGCCTGTAAACCAAGCAGAGCAGAGGGATACCGGCACCCCCTAAAGGGGCCTGTATCTCGGGGGGCACGGGGTCCCCAGACCTGAAACCTGTGCGCTTCTGCTCTGGAGACCCCCTGCACATGTACACTATCAATAAAACACATACAATATACAGTATAAATAAACACTCGTTCTTTACCTTAGCGTCTATGCGCTATGGTAAAGAAGCATCATTTCTGTATTTTAATAATATTGTACAGTGAGCAGGGGGTTCCCTGAGCCAGAAATTAATGCTCAGGGAACCCCCCTGCTCCTGATCAATATTATTAAAAATACGGAAAATGCTGCGTCATTACCATAGCGGATAGCCGCTAAGGCAATGAAGGGGTTAACCCACCGTGCCCGCTTTATTGTGTGTAGTGGGGATGGGTGAGGGGGGTATTTGGCCCTTGGTGTGAGTTTAGGACTTGCGGGAGGGGGGGGGGGTTGCGGGTGCACTTAACCCCTTCACGATCGTAGCAGTTAATACCGCTACGGTCATGAAGGGGTTAAGCCCTCCCGCTACCCCACCCCCCCCCCCCCCCCCCGCAAGCCCTCCCCAACCATCGTTGGGGCGAATACCCCATTCACCCACCCTCCCGCTACCCACAATAAAAAAATACACACACACAGCAGCCGCCAAAAAATAAATAAATAAATGACAATAAATACATTGGAAATACATTTTTATTGATAGTGTAGATGTGCAGGGGGTCTCCGGAGCTGAACCGCGGTGGTTTTAGGTCTGGGGACCCCGTGCCCCCCGAGATACAGGCCCCTTTAGGGGGTGCCGGTAGCCCTCTGCTTGGTTTAAAGGTCCCGATCACGTGATCGCGGCCTGTAAACCAAGCAGAGCAGAGGGATACCGGCACCCCCTAAAGGGGCCTGTATCTCGGGGGGCACGGGGTCCCCAGACCTAAAACCTGTGCGCTTCAGCTCCGGAGACCCCCTGCACATGTACACTATCAATAAAAATGTATTTCAAATGTATTTATTGTCATTTATTTATTTATTTATTTATATTTATTTATTAATTGTGCTGCTGCTGCTGCAAGTCGTAAACTCACACCAAGGGCCAAACACCCCCCTCACCCCCAATAAAAAAAAATCACGCACAGCAGCCCCACAATTAATAAATAAATCTAAATAAATAAATAAATAAAATCTATGTAAAACCCCCTCCCCCTATTCTCGCTTTTAAAACGCCCTGCCTTCTCTCTAATCTATGTAAAAAAAACCTCCCCCTATCCCCCTATCCCCCTATTGTGTGTGTGCGTTAAGCTTCCCTGCAAGCTATGTAAAAAAAACCTCCCCCTATTGTGTGTGTGTTTCAATCTGGCTGGCCTGTGTTTCTGAGTGCTGAGTGCTCTGCGTTTAACCAAGCAGAGCAGAGGGATACCGGCACCCCCTAAAGGGGCCTGTATCTCGGGGGGCACGGGGTCCCCAGACCTAAAACCACCGCGGTTCAGCTCCGGAGACCCCCTGCACATGTACACTATCAATAAAAATGTATTTCAAATGTATTTATTGTCATTTATTTATTTATTTATTTATATTTATTTATTAATTGTGCTGCTGCTGCTGCAAGTCGTAAACTCACACCAAGGGCCAAACACCCCCCTCAACCCCAATAAAAAAAAATCACGCACAGCAGCCCCACAATTAATAAATAAATCTAAATAAATAAATAAATAAATAAAGACATGAAGAGAAATAAATACTGTATATACTGTACAGTATATACACTGTATACATATATATATATATATATATATATATATATACAGTATACATATATACACTGTGTATATATACTGTATATATATATATATATATATATATATATATATATATATATATATATATATATATATATATATATACATACTGTATGTGAGTGAAAAGAGAAAAAAGTAACCCGTATGGGAGCACTCAGGTATGCAATTGATATATTTGTTTATTTATTTGACACAGTGCAAAAAGGGATGAATAAACAGTACATGATTTAAAAACACTTAAAAAAGAGGCATGGACCCTTAAACACTAATGAACAGCACTAGGGAACGACACACACTGTCAACCCTAAACATGAAAAGGATAGTGACTCAAAAAACACTAGGGAGAATCAAAGTGAATCACAATACAGTAGGTTACTGGGTTTAAAGGCACCTACAGTATACAACGCTAAGGATAATGCACACTACAATACCAAAAAGTATTTTAACCAAGCAAGTAAACCAAAATCAATATATACTGTAAGTAACAACCAGAAAAGACAATTTAAAACCAAACTAACCCTTACAATACCAAGGATTACATCTATCTAATTGTAAAAAACCTTATACAGTACATTATACACAGCATTGTTTAAAAACCCCTTCCCCCCCTAATGTTTCTGTTAAGTAGATTACACTGAAGGGAGAGAGATATAAAGGCCTAAAGCCCCTTCCCCCCTAATGTTTCTGTTAAACAGATTACAGTACATTGAAGGGAGAGAGATTTTACAGAAACACACATTAGGGGGGAGGGGGCTTTAAACAGATTACAGTACATTGAAGGGAGAGAGATGTTTCTGTTACCAGTAAATCTCCCTCCCTGCATTGCTAACCACCCTCACCCCCTACCCACATACCGTTAACCCCCCCCCCCATCCTGGCCATGGCCCCTCCGCTTCTGCAAAACAGACACAAAAATTAAAACATACAAAGTAATGTCCCCTAACCCCTTAATCACCATAGCGGTTATTAACCGCTACAGTCATGAAGGGGTTAACCCACCCTCACCCACCCACCACTCGGGATGCCTACATACCCTCCCACACTAACCCCCCCCCCACCCGTGAGGCCTAACCACCCAATCAGTTCCCACAAGGGAGGCCTACCCACATACCGTTGGGGAAACACCCCACCCCCACCCCAGTACCCACAATAAAAACAGTACAATCACCCACAATAAACAGCATTCTATTTATTAAATACATTACCCACCCCCTGTGCCCCCCCCCCCCCCCCATAAATACAAGATTTATTCTTTTACATTCAGGGTCCATAACGCAGCCCCACGCTAGTCCCCGGTGGGCTGGCAGGGCACCTGGACAGACCTACAGTTTACCAGCAGCATTCCACAGGTTCTGGAGGCCTGCTGGTGGATCCTGCCAGCACCATGGCGCCCAGGTGGTCTCCTTGGGTCACCGTGAGCCTCAATTGGGTCCACACGGTAGGCCCAAGGATGTCTGGGAGCCCCGGGTCAAACCCACAGGTGTCTGCGGGGCCTCGGGTGGTTCCCATGGGGGTCTGGGGAACTCACGGGTGCTCACTACGGGTCCGCGGTGCCCCCACAGAAGTGGGACCACACATCATCATCCCCGCACCTACGGCTCGGAGGTGCCCCCACAGAAGTGGGACCACACATCGTCATGCCCGCAGACTACGGGTCCGCGGTGCCCCCACAGAAGTGGGACCACACATCATCATCCCCGCATGTGTCACCCGTGGAACCACCAGCCTGCTACCCTTTAGGATACCCGAGGATTCCCCGCGGGTGGTCTCCAGAGGTCCCACGCAAAACCACGGAAGTAACCCTGAATGTAAAAAAAATAAACCTGGCCAATACATTCAATACATACACCCTCCCCCCCAACACCTACAGTACAATAATGTGCAAAATAACTATTATCCAGATATGGATAATAGATTAATTGCCCATTATTAAAAACATTAACTAGCATATACAAATAAATAAAGTACTACTGACCTCATCAATACGAAGTGTCCGATGCCAGCGCCTTCCTTCTCTTGCCCACACAAAACATAGCCAAAACCAAGCCAATACATTGCAATTACATTCAGATATCAATTAACCCCTTAAACACCTTATCGGATAATAACCGCAAAGGTAATTAAGGGGTTAAGCCACACAGGCACGATACCCACCCTTCACCCATGAATTTGTACTGTGGCTTCATCATGCAACTATATATATATATACTGTATATATATACATACAGAGAGACAGAGAGAAAGAGAGAGAGAGAGATATATACAGTATATATATATACACACGTTATATACACACCCATGATAAACCAAATATACAGTACAAATAAATGTAGAAGGGTTATCAAAACCATACTGTTCTACAACCAAACACTTCTCCATACAGATACTACATTAAAATCAATTTCCTTTAAAAATCCTAACTGATCTCACAATCTACTGTACTGTATATGATCACAAACCAATGAAAAAAAAGTCACATTCCAAAATGCATAAAATCTATGCACCATACTGTATACATTCTGCAAATTAATCAAACGTAAACAAAAATCAGTTAGCAATCATTATTTACACCCCTAAACATTTCACACTCAATCAAGAACAATGAGACCATTAACAGATTCACGCCTAGAGCAGAACAATTAAGCCTTTGAAAAAATATAAGTACCGACAAAAATACAACCTTTACAGTACAGTACAACCAAGGCTATCTATCCCTGACCTTCCTCAAACACACAATACAATACCAAGGAATAATACATCTATCTAATTTTAAAATACTTTAAACTCACAAAATAATTAAAAACACATCTAATCCAGCTTTTAAAACATCATCATTTCTTACCCTGAATGTATACTGTACAGTATATCTCTCTAGACATATATATTGTACATACATACATACAGTGGCAAGAAATGATATACCACAAGCAAAAAAAAAATACACAGGTTAAAAAACCTTTTGAAATAATGAACAAGTTAAATAAAATACATTTCTTTACTGTAGTTCACTTACCATTACTTGCCCCCACCGACTCCCGTTGCCCAGCTTACTCACGAACCAATCCACGATCAGGAACCCATAAAATAATAAACCATTGAAAATAATAAACATTAAACTAAAAATCCAAACCAATCCACGGGTCTTCTACTTGTAATACACCTTCATCTGTATTCTTCTTTCTTCTATCTCCTTCCGGGCGGGGCAGGGCGTGGTCTTCTTTCCATCATCGGCCACGCCCTTGTCTTTTTCCTTCTCCGGAGGTCCTTCCTCCGCGGCGTCTGGCTGCAAAATGAGACGACATAGGCTTTTAAAGGCCTATGACGTCACATTTTGCGTCATGGTTCCCACGGTCCTGATTGGACCGTGAAAACCATGTGTGTTGGCCGATAATAAAAAAATGATGACGTCACTTAAAGGGAATGAAAGCACAGCCAATCAGAATGGCTTTGCTTCAATTGCCTTTAAGATGACGTCATGAAAAGGCACATGGTCGTGCACACATGGTACTAGAGCCAATCAGAGCGTGGGAACTTTATGCCTACTCTGATTGGCTCTGGTATACCATGTGTCAGGGGCTTGGGGGAGAAAGGATGTGACGTCAATGAAAACCTGTCACGTGGTACGGTAGCCAATCAGAGCGTGGGAACTTTATCCTTATTGACGTCACATCCTTTCTCCCCCAAGCCCCTGACACATGGTATACCAGAGCCAATCAGAGCGTGGGAACTTCCACGCTCTGATTGGCTCTGGTATACCATGTGTCAGGGGCTTGGGGGAGAAAGGATGTGACGTCAATAAGGATAAAGTTCCCACGCTCTGATTGGCTACCGTACCACGTGACAGGTTTTCATTGACGTCACATCCTTTCTCCCCCAAGCCCCTGACACATGGTATACCAGAGCCAATCAGAGTAGGCATAAAGTTCCCACGCTCTGATTGGCTCTAGTACCATGTGTGCACGACCATGTGCCTTTTCATGACGTCATCTTAAAGGCAATTGAAGCAAAGCCATTCTGATTGGCTGTGCTTTCATTCCCTTTAAGTGACGTCATCATTTTTTTATTATCGGCCAACACACATGGTTTTCACGGTCCAATCAGGACCGTGGGAACCATGACGCAAAATGTGACGTCATAGGCCTTTAAAAGCCTATGTCGTCTCATTTTGCAGCCAGACGCCGCGGAGGAAGGACCTCCGGAGAAGGAAAAAGACAAGGGCGTGGCCGATGATGGAAAGAAGACCACGCCCTGCCCCGCCCGGAAGGAGATAGAAGAAAGAAGAATACAGATGAAGGTGTATTACAAGTAGAAGACCCGTGGATTGGTTTGGATTTTTAGTTTAATGTTTATTATTTTCAATGGTTTATTATTTTATGGGTTCCTGATCGTGGATTGGTTCGTGAGTAAGCTGGGCAACGGGAGTCGGTGGGGGCAAGTAATGGTAAGTGAACTACAGTAAAGAAATGTATTTTATTTAACTTGTTCATTATTTCAAAAGGTTTTTTAACCTGTGTATTTTTTTTTTGCTTGTGGTATATCATTTCTTGCCACTGTATGTATGTATGTACAATATATATGTCTAGAGAGATATACTGTACAGTATACATTCAGGGTAAGAAATGATGATGTTTTAAAAGCTGGATTAGATGTGTTTTTAATTATTTTGTGAGTTTAAAGTATTTTAAAATTAGATAGATGTATTATTCCTTGGTATTGTATTGTGTGTTTGAGGAAGGTCAGGGATAGATAGCCTTGGTTGTACTGTACTGTAAAGGTTGTATTTTTGTCGGTACTTATATTTTTTCAAAGGCTTAATTGTTCTGCTCTAGGCGTGAATCTGTTAATGGTCTCATTGTTCTTGATTGAGTGTGAAATGTTTAGGGGTGTAAATAATGATTGCTAACTGATTTTTGTTTACGTTTGATTAATTTGCAGAATGTATACAGTATGGTGCATAGATTTTATGCATTTTGGAATGTGACTTTTTTTTCATTGGTTTGTGATCATATACAGTACAGTAGATTGTGAGATCAGTTAGGATTTTTAAAGGAAATTGATTTTAATGTAGTATCTGTATGGAGAAGTGTTTGGTTGTAGAACAGTATGGTTTTGATAACCCTTCTACATTTATTTGTACTGTATATTTGGTTTATCATGGGTGTGTATATAACGTGTGTATATATATATACTGTATATATCTCTCTCTCTCTCTTTCTCTCTGTCTCTCTGTATGTATATATATACAGTATATATATATATAGTTGCATGATGAAGCCACAGTACAAATTCATGGGTGAAGGGTGGGTATCGTGCCTGTGTGGCTTAACCCCTTAATTACCTTTGCGGTTATTATCCGATAAGGTGTTTAAGGGGTTAATTGATATCTGAATGTAATTGCAATGTATTGGCTTGGTTTTGGCTATGTTTTGTGTGGGCAAGAGAAGGAAGGCGCTGGCATCGGACACTTCGTATTGATGAGGTCAGTAGTACTTTATTTATTTGTATATGCTAGTTAATGTTTTTAATAATGGGCAATTAATCTATTATCCATATCTGGATAATAGTTATTTTGCACATTATTGTACTGTAGGTGTTGGGGGGGAGGGTGTATGTATTGAATGTATTGGCCAGGTTTATTTTTTTTACATTCAGGGTTACTTCCGTGGTTTTGCGTGGGACCTCTGGAGACCACCCGCGGGGAATCCTCGGGTATCCTAAAGGGTAGCAGGCTGGTGGTTCCACGGGTGACACATGCGGGGATGATGATGTGTGGTCCCACTTCTGTGGGGGCACCGCGGACCCGTAGTCTGCGGGCATGACGATGTGTGGTCCCACTTCTGTGGGGGCACCTCCGAGCCGTAGGTGCGGGGATGATGATGTGTGGTCCCACTTCTGTGGGGGCACCGCGGACCCGTAGTGAGCACCCGTGAGTTCCCCAGACCCCCATGGGAACCACCCGAGGCCCCGCAGACACCTGTGGGTTTGACCCGGGGCTCCCAGACATCCTTGGGCCTACCGTGTGGACCCAATTGAGGCTCACGGTGACCCAAGGAGACCACCTGGGCGCCATGGTGCTGGCAGGATCCACCAGCAGGCCTCCAGAACCTGTGGAATGCTGCTGGTAAACTGTAGGTCTGTCCAGGTGCCCTGCCAGCCCACCGGGGACTAGCGTGGGGCTGCGTTATGGACCCTGAATGTAAAAGAATAAATCTTGTATTTATGGGGGGGGGGGGGGGCACAGGGGGTGGGTAATGTATTTAATAAATAGAATGCTGTTTATTGTGGGTGATTGTACTGTTTTTATTGTGGGTACTGGGGTGGGGGTGGGGTGTTTCCCCAACGGTATGTGGGTAGGCCTCCCTTGTGGGTAGTTAGTGGGTGAGGGTTGAGGGTGGTTAGGCCTCACGGGGTGGGGGGTTAGAGTGGGAGGGTATGTACAGTAGGCGTCCCAAGTGGTGGGTGAGGGCGGGTTAACCCCTTCATGACTGTAGCGGTTAATAACCGCTATGGTGATTAAGGGGTTAGGGGACATTACTTTGAAAGTGTTATTTTTTTTCTCTGTTTTACTGTACAGCAGCGGAGGTTGCCATGGGTAGTGGGTAGTGTATTGAATGTATTTATTGGTTATTATGCGTTAACCCCTTCATTACCTTAGCGGCTATACGCTATGCTAATGAAGCCTCGTTTCTGAACTTTTAATAATATTGTGCAGGAGCAGGGGGTCCCCTGAGATTAGATTTCTGTCTCAGGGAACCCCCTGCTCACTCTACAATATTATTAAAAAGACAGAAATGCTGCTTCTTTACCATAGCGCATAGCCGCTAAGCTAAAGAATGATTCTTTAATGATGTGTGTGTTTTATTCACAGTGTAGATGTTCTCCGGAGCTGAAGCGCACAGGTTTCAGGTCTGGGGACCCCGTGCCCCCCGAGATACAGGCCCCTTTAGGGGGTGCCGGTATCCCTCTGCTCTGCTTGGTTTACAGGCCGCGGTCACGTGATCGGACCTTTAAACCAAGCAGAGGGCTACCGGCACCCCCTAAAGGGGCCTGTATCTCGGGGGGCACGGGGTCCCCAGACCTAAAACCTGTGCGGTTCAGCTCCAGAGACCCCCTGCACATCTACACTATCAATAAAAATGTATTTCCAATGTATTTATTGTCATTTATTTATTTATTTTTTGGCGGCTGCTGTGTGTGATTATTTTTTATTGTGTTTAGCGGGGGTGGGTGACGGGGTTTATAAATGTGAGTTTATAAATAAAATAAAGAATATTATTTATAGGGGCCTTAGAACAGAAGTTCCCACGCCAATTGCGCGCTCATTGCTCTTTTGTTACAATGTTGCTGGTCTTGCGGGTTTGCAGTCTGGCAGCAAAAAGCAGTTTGTACTGTAGTACTGTGTGTGAGATAAAGTAACCAGTTCTTTTATTGCTGAAGTCGCCACTAAAAACTTTTATTTACAAATACAGTACAAAAACCGTGCAACACACAACAACATTCAGTATCCTTTGTTTAAGTACAGCAGGTACTATAGGGTAAAACATGTACTGTACAGTACAGCACAACATTACAGTATGGTCTCACTGAAAGTCCTCCCCATTTTCCAGCCATGGCCGATGCCTTGCATGGCGCAAAACGCCATTAATGCAGTCTCTAACGCCTCTCATTACAGGATCTGTAACAGGGTAATAGCGCTGCATTTCTTCCACAATCTTTTTCCTTAAATTGGCAGGAAGGGCATTTTTTTGGCGATTCCCATCATAGTTCACTTTGAACACCCACTCGCAGTACAATGTGTAGGGAACATGGTGTTTAAATATGATCAAGGCATACTTGTGTGGTATACCAGCACTCCTCACCCTATACTTCTCCCTCAGCGCCGGTGTCAGATCGCACAGGGAGATGTCGGGCACTGTTTGTATGCGAGCGGGTGTAGGAAGTCTTTTGGGAGCGGGTGTACTTGAGGCGATGGGCAATGGTAGGGTGTCTGGGAGGAAGCTTTCCTCCGGTAGTGGTCGCCGGGTTGTCTCCTGGCGTGGTCTAGATGGGGTTGTCATGTCCTCCTCAATAGCATAGTACACTGTATCTTCTGGTGGAGGGTGTGTGCTTGGTGATGGAAGGGGGTCGAAGGTACCATGCATCACATCCATGTCACCCCCCTGCTCCAGCATCGGGGAAACAGGGGCATTAACACCGAGCAAATAATGTATGCCCGCTATGTCTGCCTCTATCTTGTCCATCCGTTGATCCATCCGTTGCTCCATATGTAGCATCCGTTGATCCAGCCGTTGCTCCATATGTAGCACCGACTCCAGAAGCAGATCTAGCTTTGCCAGCACACTAGAATTCCCGGGGAGATCCACACTTAGCCCATTCAGGATCCGGTCCAACGAGCTGCTTGTGCATGGCATCTGGAGATCTGGGGGGATGGGTGCAACGGAGGATGAGATGGGGGTTCCCTGGAGAGAAGCGGCATCGATGGAGAGTGGAAGAGGTGACCTGGGGATGCCCGGTACAGGAGAAGCTGCAGCGTGGTGGAAGAGGGATGGAGAAGGTGACCGCTGGATTTCCGGGAGAGAAGCAGAGTCGTCCAAGAGCAAAGGAGACAGTGACCCGTTGATTTCAGAGGCAGCAGCATCTTCAGATGGAACCGGAGAAGATGGGGGTGGAGAAGCCGGGCTGAAGATTTCCGGGACAGCTACAGCAGAGTCGTCGAAGCATATGGGAGCAAGTGGTCTGCGGATTCGGTGAGTTGGCTGCCATGCGTCTTGCGAACCGAGCACAGTACCGTATTTCTTCTTCACATAATAAGGCTGACGTGTTTTAAAAGCCTTAGCCTTTGGGGTCAGCAGAAGGTTTTCTTTGTTGGCCTTAGCCTGTCGCTTTGCCTTTGGCTTGGGAACGGTAACTGCCTTTCTTTTTTTCAGTGTGGCAGGCACAGCAGAGGTGAGATGATTCTTTCTTCCATAGAACCGGGGCTGCTCCATGTAAGCGGGAGGCACAATGCAGTATCTGGACAATGCCTCAGATAAAGATCAGCAAGTGGTGGGCTATGCAACGTGTACAACCTTTTATGCATGGTGGCCAGGTACAGGTGTTGAAAGTGGGTGGTCTGTTATGTGAGTCATTAACATATAAATACACCATCCATTTTGTGGATTCACTGCACATTGAATACACATCGACTAAACATCGAATACACATTCTTGTGTTTGTATTTCTTTCTACAGTACTCGCAGCAATGCCTGTTAAGAAGATTTCAAAGGATCTCAGCATGAGAATGAAGGAGATGTACACGAGCGGACAACGAATTGCAGATATCCAGCGCTGGTTAACTGCTTCTGGCCTCGTTGTGCCATCAAGCACTGTGTGCTATCATGCACAAGGAAAAAACAGAGACCGCAAAAAGGCACCAAGGGTAACAAATGCGTAAGTATACTGTATTTATAAAACTTAACCAAAAAAAATATAGAAAACTGTAGTGTACATCTACAGTATACCGTATTTATATAGTATATTTATTATATTACAACAGTATATACTGTAGTGTACTGTATGTGTGGTCAATTTATATTTTTTGTGCAGCAGTATACACTTTTGGT
Organism: Ascaphus truei; assembly: GCF_040206685.1. Taxonomy (NCBI): domain Eukaryota; kingdom Metazoa; phylum Chordata; class Amphibia; order Anura; family Ascaphidae; genus Ascaphus; species Ascaphus truei. Next base: position 7,802 of record NW_027456241.1, on the reverse strand, counting down.
ATATTGCAATTCATCTGACAACGGAATATACAGTATATGATGTGTATTTATTATGATATAACAACAGTATACCGTATTTATATAGTATATTTATTATATTACAACAGTATATACTGTAGTGTACTGTATGTGTGGTCAATTTATATTTTTTGTGCAGCAGTATACACTTTTGGTATATTGCAATTCATCTGACAACGGAATATTTATATAGTATATTTATATTACAACAGTACTGTATACTGTATATTTTGTCTATTTATATTTATAGTACAGCAGTATACATTTTTTGTATATTTATATTTACTGTATATTACAACATTACATGTACAGTATACAGTATACATTTTATATTGCTGCATATTAATAACACAATATAATTTCTTTGCATTGTAGGGAGACTACTCTTCTGGTGGACAGAATAAGTGAGGAGAATGATGAGAGGAGCGCATTAAGGGTTAAAAACACTCTTCAGGAAAACCACAATCTGACTGTATCCGAGAGCAGCATAAAGAAGATGAGACGCAGAATTGGATGGAAATATGGACGTGTGAGGTTAGTAGTGGACAGTACAGGAGGTACTGTACTGTAAAGTAAAAATGTTGTTTTGCAAACTGTACTGCGCTGTGACGCTAACATTTTTTATTCATTGTCATTACAGAGCGTACCCCATGATACGGGACGCAAACAAAATCAAAAGAGTGCTCCAGGCCCAGGCATGGATCGACAGCGGTGAGACTTTCCAGGATTGCATCTTCACTGATGAGTCTACTGTGTCGCTGGAGAGATTTGCAAGATTTGCGTTCCACAAAAAAGGCCGCATAACTTTGAAGCCACGGCCAAAACACCCTGTGAAGCTGCATGTGTGGGGTGCCATCTCTAGGCGTGGACCGGGATGCATTGTCGTCTTTGAAGGTACAATTTCTCAAATATAATGCCGCCTAATGCACTGTACTTGACTAGTGTTGCCTTACCGTATGCACTGTACTGTACTATTGAGCACTTTTCTTTTCTTGCTATAGGAATCATGAATAAAGATTTCTTCCAAGACAACATTGTGCCCGTGATAGTGCGATACATCACACAAGACTTTCCCAATGGTCATCGCTTTTACCAGGACAATGATCCCAAGCACACCGCGTCGACGGCGCATATCCTTGAGCGCGGCATCAACTGGGTGAAGACGCCAGCGGAGTAAGTGTAGTAGACCGTGTCCCATTTATATGTTCCCCACTGTTTTTACTGTGTACTCTATCTCTTAAACTAATTGTCCTTTCTTTCCAATCACAGATCACCAGACTTCAATCCGATCGAAATGGTCTGGCATCAGCTGAAGGACCACATCCGTAAAGTGGCGAAACCCTCCAAGAAGGACGAGTTGTATACAGCCATAATGAGTTTTTGGAACGATGTACTCACCGAGGAACGATGCAATAAATATATAGACCATATTGCCACTGTGTTGCCCATTGTCATCGCGCGCAATGGACAAGCATCAGGAAAGTAGTACAGTGCTGTAGTATTGTACAGTAGGTACACTATGATACAGGTAAGTATGGCACAGATTTTAGCTTTCCCAATAGTCAGAGTTTACAGTAGTTCCAGTATACAGTACAGTAGACTAGTTTGACATACTACAGTAACTGCCTACTAACTGCTCCATTTTTTCTTTCCAGAGAAAGCTGCACCAGCCACCTACTGTACAGTAGGTCTACCATAATACAGTACGCACATACAGTACAGTACAGTAACTAAACAAAGTTTTTGTTTTCTTGTCGTTCCAGGAAAAAGGGTGCACCAGGGTGGAGGGGGGGCCTTGTGTTCGTCAAATCTGCTTGTGCAGTCAAATGTACAGTATATAAACAGCAGTAATGATGTACACAAAACCTCTCCTCTCTCAATGAACTACTGTACCGCAGACACAATGAGGATACTGTTACAGTATGAAGGGAAAAAGAACAGGATGGGTTATTTAACATTACAGTATACTGTGCAATATTTATACTGTATATTTATATATACTGTATTTTTATTCTAAAGGTATTCGAGAATGTACTCTACTGTATGAGGACCTGGTGACTTTCAACCCTCTCAGACCCACAGAAAGGATTATTTCACATCACTGTATATTTATCCTGTATATTTTCAGTAATTTAGAAGCAGTGGCTGTTCTGAACAGCCCAGGGCCAGATTAACAAAACAATGGCTTGGATTGGATTAGCCAGACGATTGATGCTTGGCCAGGGAGGGATTAAAATCTCTAAGGGAGGGGGTGGGTGGTGTAGCTGTAGGATTGTACTGTGTCAGTATTTCCAACGCCAGGTCACCCTAATAATTGCATGAATAAACCCCCAAAGACAAGGCCCAAATATACTAGTACAGTATACTGTACAGTACTGTAAAGTATGTATTATTGTGTGTTGATGTTTTGAATTGCTGTTAACTTGAAAAGTTTCACCATTGTATTGTACTGTATTTGTAAATAAAAGTATTTTGTGGCGACTTCAGCAATAAAAGAACTGGTTAATTTATCTCACATAAAGTACGTGAATACGACCGCAATCACCATTGTACAGTAAATGGGTGCATAGGATGGAACGACAGGTGCTAAAGGGGTATACAGTAAATATGATACTGTATTTATCAGTATTGATCAAAGAGAGTTGATCAGAAGGATTCCCCTTATAAAGTATACAGCACTCTATTGTCATTCATACAGTACAGTATACTGTAGTAAAGGGTAGACAACACATGGTCTTGCAGTATACTGTATTACTAAAAATCTGTCAGGTTGACCAGAATCACTGCGGATATCGGAAAATAATACAATTTTATTAATTCTACGTACTGTATATAAGGGGAATCCTTCTGATCAACTCTCTTTGATCAACACTGATAAATACAGTACAGTAATTTATCTCACACTCAGTACTACAAACTGCTTTTTGCTTGCAATAAACAAACAAACAGGGAAGCGCTACTGTATACTGTATGAGTTAGGATCAGGCCCAGCAGCCACTTTATGTTGAAAACCACATATGAAATGAGCATAAATTTGCATGAATAATTACACAAAAATATATAAAATAAATAGCACAAGTCTCTGACAGAGAGAAATTGTCCAGGTGGTGTGGATACAGGTTAATGCCCCTGTCTGATAGGACAGACTCGGGCAAGAATGGCCTGTGAGAGGTGAAAATCCAGAATGGTAGCTGGGATGGAAAGCGCTACCAACTGTGCAGGTATTGAAGTGTGTAGAAATGGGAAGGTGCCGTAGGCATCAAATGTGGAAAGCGCTCACCCAGACTTCATACAGTACACTGCGCTTTTTGCTTGCATACTGCAAAGCCGCAAGACCAGCAACATTGTAAAAAAAGAGCAAAAAAAAGAGCAATGAGCGCGAAATTGGCGTGGGAACTTCTGTTCTAGGGCCCCTAGAAATAATATTCTTTATTTTAGTTATAAACTCACATTTATATATAAAGTATATATTTATTTCTCTTCATGTACTGTATTTATTTAGATTTATTTATTAATTGTGGAGCTGCTGTGCGTGAGGGGCCATGGCCAGGATGGGGGGGGGGGGGGGGGGTAACGGTACAGTATGTGGGTAGGGGGTGAGGGTGGTTAGACCTCACAGTACATTATGCACATTGGGCCCCCCTCCTCCCCACATTTACATACTGTACTGTACACTACACGACATCAATGCAGGGAGGGTTTACCAATGCAGGGAGGGTTTACCAATGCAGGTAAGGCTTTAGGCCTTTATATCTCTCTCCCTTCAGTGTAATCTACTTAACAGAAACATTAGGGGGGGAAGGGGCTTTAGGCCTTTATATCTCTCTCCCTTCAGTGTAATCTGCTTAACACAAACATTAGGGGGGAAGGGGTTTTTAAACAATGCTGTGTATAATGTACTGTATAAGGTTTTTTACAATTAGATAGATGTAATCCTTGGTATTGTAAGGGTTAGTTTGGTTTTAAATTGTCTTTTCTGGTTGTTACTTACAGTATATATTGATTTTGGTTTACTTGCTTGGTTAAAATACTTTTTGGTATTGTAGTGTGCATTATCCTTAGCGTTGTATACTGTAGGTGCCTTTAAACCCAGTAACCTACTGTATTGTGATTCACTTTGATTCTCCCTAGTGTTTTTTGAGTCACTATCCTTTTCATGTTTAGGGTTGACAGTGTGTGTCGTTCCCTAGTGCTGTTCATTAGTGTTTAAGGGTCCATGCCTCTTTTTTAAGTGTTTTTAAATCATGTACTGTTTATTCATCCCTTTTTGCACTGTGTCAAATAAATAAACAAATATATCAATTGCATACCTGAGTGCTCCCATACGGGTTACTTTTTTCTCTTTTCACTCACATACAGTATGTATATATATATATATATATATATATATATATATATATATATATATATATATATATATATATATATATACAGTATATATACACAGTGTATATATGTATACTGTATATATATATATATATATATATATATATATGTATACAGTGTATATACTGTACAGTATATACAGTATTTATTTCTCTTCATGTCTTTATTTATTTATTTATTTATTTAGATTTATTTATTAATTGTGGGGCTGCTGTGCGTGATTTTTTTTTATTGGGGGTGAGGGGGGTGTTTGGCCCTTGGTGTGAGTTTACGACTTGCAGCAGCAGCAGCACAATTAATAAATAAATATAAATAAATAAATAAATAAATGACAATAAATACATTTGAAATACATTTTTATTGATAGTGTACATGTGCAGGGGGTCTCCGGAGCTGAAGCGCACAGGTTTTAGGTCTGGGGACCCCGTGCCCCCCGAGATACAGGCCCCTTTAGGGGGTGCCGGTATCCCTCTGCTCTGCTTGGTTAAACGCAGAGCACTCAGCACTCAGAAACACAGGCCAGCCAGATTGAAACACACACACAATAGGGGGAGGTTTTTTTTACATAGCTTGCAGGGAAGCTTAACGCACACACACAATAGGGGGATAGGGGGATAGGGGGAGGTTTTTTTTACATAGATTAGAGAGAAGGCAGGGCGTTTTAAAAGCGAGAATAGGGGGAGGGGGTTTTACATAGATTTTATTTATTTATTTATTTAGATTTATTTATTAATTGTGGGGCTGCTGTGCGTGATTTTTTTTTATTGGGGGTGAGGGGGGTGTTTGGCCCTTGGTGTGAGTTTACGACTTGCAGCAGCAGCAGCACAATTAATAAATAAATATAAATAAATAAATAAATAAATGACAATAAATACATTTGAAATACATTTTTATTGATAGTGTACATGTGCAGGGGGTCTCCGGAGCTGAAGCGCACAGGTTTTAGGTCTGGGGACCCCGTGCCCCCCGAGATACAGGCCCCTTTAGGGGGTGCCGGTATCCCTCTGCTCTGCTTGGTTAAACGCAGAGCACTCAGCACTCAGAAACACAGGCCAGCCAGATTGAAACACACACACAATAGGGGGAGGTTTTTTTTACATAGCTTGCAGGGAAGCTTAACGCACACACACAATAGGGGGATAGGGGGATAGGGGGAGGTTTTTTTTACATAGATTAGAGAGAAGGCAGGGCGTTTTAAAAGCGAGAATAGGGGGAGGGGGTTTTACATAGATTTTATTTATTTATTTATTTAGATTTATTTATTAATTGTGGGGCTGCTGTGCGTGATTTTTTTTTATTGGGGGTGAGGGGGGTGTTTGGCCCTTGGTGTGAGTTTACGACTTGCAGCAGCAGCAGCACAATTAATAAATAAATATAAATAAATAAATAAATAAATGACAATAAATACATTTGAAATACATTTTTATTGATAGTGTACATGTGCAGGGGGTCTCCGGAGCTGAAGCGCACAGGTTTTAGGTCTGGGGACCCCGTGCCCCCCGAGATACAGGCCCCTTTAGGGGGTGCCGGTATCCCTCTGCTCTGCTTGGTTAAACGCAGAGCACTCAGCACTCAGAAACACAGGCCAGCCAGATTGAAACACACACACAATAGGGGGAGGTTTTTTTTACATAGCTTGCAGGGAAGCTTAACGCACACACACAATAGGGGGATAGGGGGATAGGGGGAGGTTTTTTTTACATAGATTAGAGAGAAGGCAGGGCGTTTTAAAAGCGAGAATAGGGGGAGGGGGTTTTACATAGATTTTATTTATTTATTTATTTAGATTTATTTATTAATTGTGGGGCTGCTGTGCGTGATTTTTTTTTATTGGGGGTGAGGGGGGTGTTTGGCCCTTGGTGTGAGTTTACGACTTGCAGCAGCAGCAGCACAATTAATAAATAAATATAAATAAATAAATAAATAAATGACAATAAATACATTTGAAATACATTTTTATTGATAGTGTACATGTGCAGGGGGTCTCCGGAGCTGAAGCGCACAGGTTTTAGGTCTGGGGACCCCGTGCCCCCCGAGATACAGGCCCCTTTAGGGGGTGCCGGTATCCCTCTGCTCTGCTTGGTTTACAGGCCGCGATCACGTGATCGGGACCTTTAAACCAAGCAGAGGGCTACCGGCACCCCCTAAAGGGGCCTGTATCTCGGGGGGCACGGGGTCCCCAGACCTAAAACCACCGCGGTTCAGCTCCGGAGACCCCCTGCACATCTACACTATCAATAAAAATGTATTTCCAATGTATTTATTGTCATTTATTTATTTATTTTTTGGCGGCTGCTGTGTGTGTGTATTTTTTTATTGTGGGTAGCGGGAGGGTGGGTGAATGGGGTATTCGCCCCAACGATGGTTGGGGAGGGCTTGCGGGGGGGGGGGGGGGGGGTGGGGTAGCGGGAGGGCTTAACCCCTTCATGACCGTAGCGGTATTAACTGCTACGATCGTGAAGGGGTTAAGTGCACCCGCAACCCCCCCCCCCTCCCGCAAGTCCTAAACTCACACCAAGGGCCAAATACCCCCCTCACCCATCCCCACTACACACAATAAAGCGGGCACGGTGGGTTAACCCCTTCATTGCCTTAGCGGCTATCCGCTATGGTAATGACGCAGCATTTTCCGTATTTTTAATAATATTGATCAGGAGCAGGGGGGTTCCCTGAGCATTAATTTCTGGCTCAGGGAACCCCCTGCTCACTGTACAATATTATTAAAATACAGAAATGATGCTTCTTTACCATAGCGCATAGACGCTAAGGTAAAGAACGAGTGTTTATTTATACTGTATATTGTATGTGTTTTATTGATAGTGTACATGTGCAGGGGGTCTCCAGAGCAGAAGCGCACAGGTTTCAGGTCTGGGGACCCCGTGCCCCCCGAGATACAGGCCCCTTTAGGGGGTGCCGGTATCCCTCTGCTCTGCTTGGTTTACAGGCCGCGGTCACGTGATCGGGGCTTTTAACGCAGAGCTGGATACCGGCACCCCCTAAAGGGGCCTGTATCTCGGGGGGCACGGGGTCCCCAGACCTAAAACCACCGCGGTTCAGCTCCGGAGACCCCCTGCACATCTACACTATCAATAAAAATGTATTTCAAATAATTTTTAATGTGTGGATGTTTGCGCAGAGAGAGAGCAGCGGATCTCTCTCTGCTGCAAACACATCTCGCCCCCGCCGCCCATACAGTACTGTAGTATCATTTATGTATGTGCATATACAGTACAGTACAGTACTGTATGTTAGGGCTTACAGGGGTTGTTGTTATACAGTATATATATATATATATATATATATATATATATATATATATATATATATATATACTGCATTACAATTCATTATAGGGGACGGCTTCACAGAGAATAGCTCGCAAGCGCCACCATGTGTAT
>NW_027456240.1:0-23072 GCF_040206685.1 Ascaphus truei | reverse complement strand
GCACAATAGTATAGTACGATCTAAATGTATTGATAGCAGTGAAAAATATATATAATGCACTCACATTTCAAATATAATATACGTTCGAGGGAGAGGACAGCTGTAGATAGTTGGAGAGTGCCGGTGTCTCCAGGAGCGGTGGAGCACTTCCGCGTGCGTCACGTGTTCACGAGTAACACAGCGCTCCGCTCAATTGGAAAACTACACAAGATCTACCTGGACCTGGACAGTCCTCATAAAGGGTGTAGAGCTGCTTTTTTATTTTGTGGGCTATTCCTTCGTTATTTCATATAAGCAGGTAAAATGTGTGGAGTTGATTCCAGGTGTGGCATTCGCATTTGGAAGCTGTTGCTGTGAACCCACAACATGCGGTCAAAGGAGCTCTCAATGCAAGTGAAACAGGGCATCCTTAGGCTGCAAAATAAAAACAAAATCCATCAGAGAGAAAGCAGGAGCATTAGGAGTGGCCAAATCAACAGCTTGGTGCATTCTGAGAAGAAAAAAAAAGAACGCACTGGTGAGCTCTGCAACACAAAAAGGTCTGGACGTGCACGGAAGACAACAGTGGTGGATGATCGTAGGATCCTTTCCATGGTAAAGAAGAACCCCTTCACAACATCCAGCCAAGTGAAGAACACTCTCCAGGAGGTAGGCATATCATTATCCAAGTCTACCATAAAGAGAAGACTTCACGAGAGCAAAATCAGAGGGTTCACCACAAGGTGCAAACCATTCATAAGCCTCAAGAATAGAAAGGTCAGATTAGACTTTGTCAAACAATAACTAAAAAAGCCAGACCAGTTCTGGAACAGCATTCTTTGGACAGATGAAACTAAGATCAACCTAAACCAGAATGATGGGAAGACAAAAGTATGGAGAAGGCTTGGAACGGCTCATGATCCGAAGCAAACCACATTATCTGTAAAACATGGTGGAGGCAGTGTGATGGCGTGGGCATGCATGGCTTACAATGGCACTGGGTCACTAGTGTTTATTTATGATGTGACAGAAGACAGAAGGAGCCGGATGAATTCTGACGTGTATAGGGATATATTGTCTGCTGAGATTCAGCGAAGTTGATTGGGTGGCGCTTAACTTTACAGATGGACAATGACCCAAAACATACTGCGAAAGCAACTCAGGAGTTTTTTAAGGCAAAGAAGTGGAATATTCTGAAATGGCCGAGTCAATCACCTGATCTCAACCCCATCGAGCATGCATTTCACTTGCTGAAGACAAAACTTAAGGCAGAAAGACCCACGAACAAACAACAACTGAAGACAGCTGCAGTAAAGGCCTGGCAAAGCATCACAAAAGAGGAAACTCAGCGTTTGGTGATGTCCATGCGTTCCAGACTTCAAGCAGTCATTGTCTGCAAAGGATTCTCAGAAAAAAGGAATAGGTGCAAAACAGCGCTAGGGATACTGATGAATAAATGTTCAGGCAGCCAGGTGAATGACTGGTGGTACAACCAGTCAGGGAAACAGATGAAACAAAGGGGTTAACCGGCGCCAAAGAGGGTAAATACCAGTCCTGTTGTGACAGTCCAAATACAGTCCTTGGGATGATGAATGGTGATGATTCTCACCTCAGCAGTGCATATGTGAAAAAAGAGAAAGAGAAATAATAGTGCAGTAAATCAACACAGGGGGGGGGGGGGGTGATCACAGATATTGACAAAAAACAACAGACAAGACATACAAACATATAACACTAGCACGGCCTAAATATTAATAAAAAGCATATTTATTGATGTGGAAATGTGCATAAACCGCATCCGGAGGGGTAAAATTGCAACCCTACTCACAAAATGCTGGAAAGGTACAGGCAGATCTGCTGTATGCAGCTGGGCTCTCAAGATGGCGACCGGAGCACTTGTGCTGGCGTCCACACGTGACTAGGAAGCCAGGCAGATGACTCAGATGACAAGGCCTCTGGGCGGACGTGACGTCACCCCCGTTGTGTATTCTCCACCGGCTCACAGGACTCCAGTCCTCCAGTCCTCATCAGCAGCCGCAATATCGCCGTACTTCGGTTCAAAACACTAGTTGGAGACTGCAGAGTTTCTCCTTTGGAACTGCAGACTTCACCACACTGGAACACTCTAAAAACTTGAAACTTCCCGACGCGTTTCGTACGCATGCGCGTACTTCTTCAAGGGAAACGCGTCGGGAAGTTTCAAGTTTTTAGAGTGTTCCAGTGTGGTGAAGTCTGCAGTTCCAAAGGAGAAACTCTGCAGTCTCCAACTAGTGTTTTGAACCGAAGTACGGCGATATTGCGGCTGCTGATGAGGACTGGAGGACTGGAGTCCTGTGAGCCGGTGGAGAATACACAACGGGGGTGACGTCACGTCCGCCCAGAGGCCTCGTCATCTGAGTCATCTGCCTGGCTTCCTAGTCACGTGTGGACGCCAGCACAAGTGCTCCGGTCGCCATCTTGAGAGCCCAGCTGCATACAGCAGATCTGCCTGTACCTTTCCAGCATTTTGTGAGTAGGGTTGCAATTTTACCCCTCCGGATGCGGTTTATGCACATTTCCACATCAATAAATATGCTTTTTATTAATATTTAGGCCGTGCTAGTGTTATATGTTTGTATGTCTTGTCTGTTGTTTTTTGTCAATATCTGTGATCACCCCCCCCCCCCCCCCCCCCCCTGTGTTGATTTACTGCACTATTATTTCTCTTTCTCTTTTTTCACATATGCACTGCTGAGGTGAGAATCATCACCATTCATCATCCCAAGGACTGTATTTGGACTGTCACAACAGGACTGGTATTTACCCTCTTTGGCGCCGGTTAACCCCTTTGTTTCATCTGCAAAGGATTCTCGACAAAGTATTAAAAATGAACATTTTATTTATGATTGTGTTAATTTGTCCAATTACATTTGAGCCCCTGAAATAAGGGGACTGTGTATGAAAATGGTTGCAATTCTTAAACGTTTCATATGATATTTTTGTTCAAACCCTTGAATTAAAGCTGAAAGTCTGCACTTCTATTGCATCTCAGTTGTTTCATTTCAAATCCATTGTGGTGGCGTACAGAGCCCAAATTATGAAAATTGTGTCAGTGTCCATTTATTTCCAGACCTAACTGTATATATATTTGGACTTTGGACTGTAAGACCCCCATAGGAGACCACTATAAGAGAGAGACTGAGTTATAGAATGATACTGTACAATCATGAACCAGCAAAGGATGGGTTAATGTTTTAATGCAGAATGGGGTTAGTGGGAAAGGTATAGGTAAACACCGCTCCATGAAACTTGCAAGAGTTACACACGGTTTATTGCCAAATTGACCTTGCCTGAAGCCAAAGATGTTTGCAACACGATAATCTTGACCAACATACAATCTGCCAAACACAGAAACAAGACCACCTAGCCCCCTGGACACAAAGGCACAGAAGAAAGATAACAGAAAAGAGCAGACAGAAGATAAAGCCAGGGCGCGGGGAAATTAAATATGCATGACTGAGTAAGAATGATGTGAGAATAAAGTTGGGATACTAGTTTTGTTTCCAAGTATATAGATTTTTTTTTCCCACTGGTGCTTTAGGAGAGATTCTTTGTCTAGACCAGTGTGCTTGTTGTCGTCACAATGAGGCAACACTGTAGTATTTATCCTAATTGGGTGTTGTGCTATTAAACAAAATCTACTTTGAGAAACGTCTTCTTGCCAGTACCTTCATTGGTGATCCTGACGTGATTGCAAAAAGAAGCCAGATTCAAGGAAAACTGGGTGAACAGAGACATGAGAAACAGAGATTTCTGGAGGGGTTGCAACACTAAATTGAGGGACTGGGATAGCCGATGGAGTTGAGTGTTCCACAGCAGATGGAGGTAGATGCCAGCAATAACCCTTAAAAGCCTGATATCCCCAGTGAGTATACATTAGAAGCAGGGCTGGCTAGGAGTTTTGCGGGACTCAGGACAGTGGAGTTTTGGCGGTGCCCCTTACCTTCTTTGGAGCTGTATCTCCTCCTACGATGCAGCATCATCAAGTCGCCATGGCATGTGATGTCACGGTGTCATGGCAATGCGGCGTCATGTGACGTCACAGCGCCATGACAATGCAACACTGGAGGAGATGCCGCTTCGGAGAAGGTAATAGACACTTTCAAAGGCCTTGCGCTCTCTCCCAGAAATCAGTTTAATTGTTGTGGGGAAGAGCATGGAGCCTCTGTAACCACAAGGGTCAATGGCACCACCAACAGGCCGGCACTGATAACTAGAGTTCTGGGATGTGAGCAGCAATAGGTTAATAGGGGATGTGGGATCTAAGTGTGATAATTTCCATCGGGTATTTATATTCAAGGGCATTGATCACTCATGTACAATATAGACCTGTTTCATAAATATGTTTGTAACCCCTCTTTCTCTTACCCCCCAGACTGACACCTGTTGCTGAGCTGGGGGCCCGAGTACTCTATTTCAGGCTGGTACGCCACAAGTGGCGTTAGGTCAGACAACGGAAAACAACTACAAAGATGTTTTTATAACAATCCTCTTAAACGTTGCACGGGTCTTTGTCAGAGTCTGCAGCCACCCAATCCTAGGTATTCAGGCCTGTGTGTTGGTGCCGCACAATGTTGGAGCTCTCATTAACTGTGGGTGTAATCGTGGCAGGCCTGTTCATCGCAAATCCTTCAGTACCCTTGTCTGTAATGAGGATCCCCTCCTGTGTTACTCACAATGCTTGGAATCCGGTCCAGACCTCCAATCAATTGTCTCAGCTCTCTCTCTCAGGGACTGCTACCACATAAGTCTTTGCAGTCCCCTCTGCTTTCAAACGCTCTGCTGGGCCTCCAGCCAGTGTGTCCTGAGATCACTCAGGCTCTCTCCAGGACTAGCCCCACGGGCTCTCCCAGACCCTTCCATCGGCTCCTCTCTCTCCTAGTCCTGCCTCTTTGACAGCCTTTACTATTGGCTGCTTCTCCGTACATCAAGAGTCACATCCTCCGGTACGGTAAATTGCTCCCTGCTGCAGCAGCACAGCAAGATGGAAGTTGTAGTTTCCTATTGCAACCCATATGTGTAAGCTGCCTGCACTCACAACCCATGTGTGTAAGCTGCCTGCACTCACAAGAGGGTTACAAATTCAAAAGTACAGTGCCTGTCAACTCACAATGAATGCAACATCCACGGTAATTAATCTGTTTGTATCTTTGTGACAAAAGTATAAAGAATGTAATGAAAAGAAAAAGGATTATAAAAACTGGTAACATTCTGTCAATGTTTGCTATGATGCGCTCCAGAGCCAAAGAGGCTAGTTTAAAATGTGCCGAAGAGGGTCGAGCACTCCAAAGCGTAAATGAGGAAGTAAAATCTAAATATTTAAAGGCACTCAGACAGAAATCAGCAAACAAGGGCAGAATGATGATTGTGACTGTGATGTGATACAATATGAAATTGTAACATTGTGTGAAAAAAAAAGCAAAAGCTCCAGGAGGAGCTGGTCAGGCCAAGTCCTAGTTAACGGAGCAAATTATTTCCAGTTTCAGTACTCAGCTTGCAGACTAAATAGAGAAGGGGAGACAGGCTAAGATTAAACATGAAACTCCTCCTGTGCCTGCTGTCTCTAACGTCTTGCTTCTAACAATCGTGTGCCTGCTGCTTCTATTCCTCTTATACCCACTGCTCCACTTACCCTGTGCCCTTCTTCATCTGTCCACAACCAGGGATTCACATATGCAGGGAACACCCACACCTTTCTTACAAACATTGGATATGACTGGGCAGCCTAGCACTAGTCGTCAGAATAACCCTGACCAAGGTAACAGTGAGGGAAATGGGTCTGACAGTGTTGAGTTTGAGATTGCCAGTAATCAGAGATAATTATACAGTAAAGAATAAGCGTATGTCGCTCCGAGACATTACGCAGCTGAGGTTGTTATTGGGTTGTTTGATTCTACTTTGCCAGTTTCGCAGCTCGTGCAGTATTTTGAATCAATTGTTGATCAGTATGATTTGGGTCATAGGGATGCCTGTAAGCAGCTAAGAGCCTATCTATCTACCCAATTAAAATGAATCAACCCAATTGAATCTATCTACCCAATGGAAAAGTCCAGTGGGTTGGCCTTTAACAGTGCACCCAAATAAAGATAAATGTTGAGATAAATGTTGGAGGCTAAAGGAACAGGGCTCCACGGATTTCTAAACAAACTAATTTATTGCCATACAATTACCAGTGCTCCTGGTTCAGGACTAATAATAAATGTTGGGTCACAGCATATGAAAGAATGCAAGAGGTTAAAATAATTCTGGGAGGAGGCCGGGAGTCGATATAACTACTTTAGAATTTATGAAAATAAATATAACAAACTCTCACGCAGAATTTATGATCTGATATTGTGATCTGCATCGCCTAGTTTTTCATACCCAGCACAGTCTTAGTATGAGTCACCCTGGCTTTCTCTCCTCAACAATTACCCTCATGCGATTCTTGGACAGGCCCTTAGTGCCACTCTAAAGACGAGCCCCACATATGAACAATTGATTACAGTCCTACAGGACTGGTTGCATAATCCCGAACTAGACCATCCACCTGGCAAATGTAAAAAAGGTCTCAGCTGTGGCCGTAATGAAGGTGGCTGTGTGGATAGGGTTACAGTAGCGTAAAGGTTTACAATAGTGGTACAATGAGTCATTTTATCCTCTAGTCTAAACTACCAAGGCATGATGGAAGAAAAGACTATAATAAAAGGGACTGGCAAAACAGACAGAGACAGGACAGACAAGATAATAGGGGATAGGTATAATAGAGAAACCAAAAGGGGAATCCATTTACACCCCTCTCCTGCCGGAGTTGGCTAAGTTGCTAAAGCCTAATGGTCAATGTCTGGACTTTGTTGGTTTTAGGGATCTGATACAGGGTACTATGTTTTGTACCATTGGTTTTATTTCTAAACTTGCAGTTCTGTTTCATTTCTGAATAAAATGGATTTCTGTGTTGTGTAATTATCAGACCGAAGCTTTAAAGCTGCAGACCAAGCAATATCCTACGTGTATTTTTTTTTTTTTAAATAAATCCATTCGGTACTATGACAAAATACTTGTAGCATTTTTTTTGTGTATTATAATGTAACAAGCATTTCTTTTTCTATTGCAAACATTTACGTCACATCCCCTTCCTCTTCTGAAACAGGCTCTAGCAGTGCACCAATTGTATCTAGTGACTGCCTGGTCACATGATCGTCCCCACAGAACTATGCATCTTTGGTACTCTTCTGCTGCACTGACAGCCATTTAGTGAACCCCGAGCTGAATCTTTGCCTATCAATCACAGGAGAACGGATCGATCGGCAACTTAGCTAATTACTTATTGTGTGTGTGCATTGTATTGATACACATATTAAAGGGAAAAATAAAAATGTCAGCTTGGACAGCTGCTTTAAGTGAAGTTCAGCTCTATTCTCCACTCTCTCCCTACCCCCCTTCCCTCCCAACCCCCCATTTTGCATTCCTTGAGTGCAGTGGAGGGAGGAATTTCTTTAGACTCTGGGTTGAACTGCAGACCAGTTTTTGTCTTCCTGAAACATACTTAGTCAATAAATATTTGAATTTGTTGAATAAAAAAAGAAGATTGATTAATTGGAGTAATTAAAATGTTATGATATAGGCACTCATTATGTCCCTCTATTTCAGGAATCCTTTCTATTTATAAAATGAATGAAAGCATGTTTGCTTTTTAAGGTTTACAAGATATTGGACATCATAAAAAAGTTTATAAAAAAAAAGAATATAAAACCACATGGTATCACATTATGAGCTCACTAATACAGTACAACAAATTATTGGCCAGGCCTAGTGTTAAACTGATATGATCTCGAGATAAAGACCCTTGTTCTGCCAGAGATGGGTTCTCTGACATTAACAAAAGATTTTCAAAGCATTCTCTTGAGGGTTCTGCAAGGCTCAGGGGGCGTGGCTAAGAAAGTATTCAACCTAAGAGTGTCTTTATTAAAAATGACAATTATGATGTGATGTGATGTCCTCTGCATGATAAGAGTTACAAATCTGTAATTGTGTCACAGAATGGCATGTTCTGACAATACACACTGCATGTTTAACAGGTACTGGGGGAGAGATATTAATTTGTCGCTCAGATTTAGGGGTAAGACCGTCATGCTTATTCTTGTCGCATCCGCCATGAACGCCTGAATTTATCGATCTGACTCACGTGTCTGTAAGTATTAGTTAAGGAAAGTTATGAGGGCATTTAGATATTGAAGAGAAGTTTAA
This sequence comes from Ascaphus truei, assembly GCF_040206685.1. NCBI lineage: Eukaryota > Metazoa > Chordata > Amphibia > Anura > Ascaphidae > Ascaphus > Ascaphus truei. Next base: position 14,828 of record NW_027456240.1, on the reverse strand, counting down.
ACATAGTTTGTAAAGGTTTTTTTTACTCTGACATAAAACTGTCAATATAACAGATGATTTACATCGGGGATGGGCTTATGTTGTTTCCATGGAGAAAGAATGTATTTAAGTAATAGCAATGTATTACGAATTTAGATTTCAACAGGGGTGTGTTTAGACCAAATATGTGATTTCTCAGTTCTTTGCCAGTGACCACTCTGGGGGAAAATCCTCATACTGTATCTGGTAACGTTATGTTATAAGGTTTTCTGTTTTTGTTTTTTCCCGTTATTTTGTAATTGTATGTTCTTGTAATTCTTTTTCTGTCATTTATGCACTGTATTTTTATACGTGATAAAACATTTAAAGTGATGCTTTGGACTCTGAATGAACTGTTGCACGCTCTGGAGAGAGTATTTACATTTTCTGATACATTTTGATAGTCAAGTGATAACTAGAAAAATGAAAGATCTATGGAAGGGTTGAGAATTCCATAAGGGAATATTGCATTTGATCTTTTCCAGAAATCCACTTCCATGGAGCGCAAACCACAATCACGTGATCTGTGGGACCTGAATTCATGGATGTCAGTGTTTGCCACCTTAACAATTGGAGCCATACTTGGTATTGGACTCACCTATGTTCTTGTGAAGGAGGACGGCTGTCCTATGAACATTTATGGGACTAGTGGAAATTGTAGCCACCTCCTTACCCGCAAATCACTGCCGTACTGGTAATGACGTCAAGGACACAATCGTGGACACTAATTTCTTTGTGTCGTTTCTTTTGGGAATTAATTGTTCCAATTCACCTGATTTTATTTTATAGATGACCGATGAAAAATGGTTGGAAAACTTTACTACATTTACCTTTAAAATTACTAGCAATGTGACTGGTCAAGTTCATCTAATTGGTGATAATATGAGAGAATACCCCCCCCCCCTCCTAACCCATCTTTAGACGTAATTCCATGTGGAAAGTTAATTGCCCAATGTAAAGATTGGGAAATATTTGTTACTTTCACCCCCAATTTCAGTATTCCACGATACCACTAATGTCACAACCTGGACAGGCAATTGCAGAATTGATATATTTAAAAAGTCTGTCACAAATGATATTCTCTTATTGACAAGTAATTGGACCCTAGGAGGAAGCTAGAAATGTATAGTTGGGAACAAGATAGTGACGCAGATAATAGAAAATAAAATGCCGTGCACGAATAGAAAATAAAATGCCGCGCACGCGCGTTCTAAGTGAAACTTGTTTGCATTTTGTCACTGAAATTTTATTTTTATGATTTTGATTGAATAAAAGACTTTTGAGAGTATCATTTTTTCATTTATTTTTTTCAGCAGAAATTTCCATAGTATCAGTTGGAATACAGTACAGGCATACCCCGGTTTAAGGACACTCACTTTAAGTACACTCGCAAGTAAGTACATATCGTTCAGTAGGCAAACGGCAGCTCACGCATGCACCTGTCAGCACGTCCTAAACAGCAATACCGTCTCCCAACCTGCACCGAAGCTGTGCACAAGCGGGGAGAGTATAGAGCCTGTTACACATGTATTATTTACATCAGTTATGCAGGTATATGACAATTGTAGTACAGTACATGCATCGATAAGTGGGAAAAGGTAGTGCTTCACTTTAAGTACATTTTCGCTTTACATACATGCTCCGGTCCCATTGCGTACGTTAATGCGGGGTATGCCTGTACATGATACAATTGACTTATGATATTAAAGTAAGATACATATATTTTGGATTGTAAAGTATCAAAAGTCTTTCCTTCATTCAAAATCATAAAAATCAAAATACAATTTCAGTGACAAAATGCAAAGAAGTTTTACTTAGAACGCGCATGCTTGGCACTCGCCCTCTTTTTATAATCATTACAGTTACTATATTATATTAATCTATATACTGTACATGTATGATTACACACCTTGCATCTTTTGCACTTCTCCATTTTTTATTATAAATGGTACATTTCTCAAAAAATTTGTTATTTGCACTTCTATATTTCTACTCACTGGGATTTCCTTTAAGAACACTGTTCCTTTTGTTTGTGTACACACACACACTTCTACACTTGCGCTAGCTGCGGCGGCTGCTTTTGCGCATTCGTGATTGGCGTTGCCTACTTCTCTGCATGCATGAATGGCGCTCACCGCTTCTGCGCATGCGCGGGAAGAGCTGGCTGCTTCTTCACATGCACGGGTGGAGCTGGCCACTTCTGCGCATGCGTGGACGGTCCTGGCCGTTTCTGCAAATGCCGGGCAGCGCTGGCCGCTTCTGTGCATGCATCAGGTAAGGGGCTAGTGCGTGCGCTCGTGAACGCGCTTGATCGCTGTTTCGTCTCCATCAAGGACTTTTAGTGTTGTGAGAATTTTGAGCCAGCGTGGTTTTCGTCTCCAGGAAGGAGTTTTAGTCCTGAATTTAGGTAGGTGCCAGCAAAGACGTTTCACTTCAAAAAGAATCTGTCAAGGTTAAACAGCAGACTCAGCTTTCTTTATTGGCATTGTACAATCATCCATTTGAGGAAGGAGAACCAAGTCAGGTTAAACTGGACTCGGTACAAAAAAAATAGGAGTCAATGTATGAAACAAATGAATTACCTGGAAGATAAATTTCCAACAATGGAATATTTCTAAATTGTAGCCTAATTGCAGCCAAAATGTTAAAGTAGTGGATAGATCCATCACTAAATAGTTTCAACAGGCTCGCCTGGCACATAGACAGAAGCGCAGTATTATAAGTGATATCACAAAAGGGAAAGGTACTGGGCTGGGCATTCTTAACACCATTGACAGTGAGGTTGAGGAACGAGCTGGGTAAATTAGCAACGCATACACTAAAAGCACTTGAGCACACTAAAGACCTGGCCCAGGAAATGAGTAACCTTCAGTGGCACATTAAAGTGTCAGTGAGTATACTCCCACACATTATGATGAAGGTTAAAGTGTTAGTGGAAAGTATCTACGAATTGGAAGATGTTTCATGCGCACTTCTATGTACAGCAGCGCAGAATGAACTGCCAACCAATCTAAAAATCAGCCTGTAAGAGTTATTGGTAAGTAAATAGCCGGTGGAAAGGCTGTGCCAGTAAAAAAATTCTATTTCATAATTTACCACAGAGCACGTGTCCTGGTGGACAAATTTATTGAGCCGGTGTGACATAACAATCTGTGAAGTACACTCCTTTGTACCATGGTAAGGGGAGGTAAGGACCATATCTAAAAATGTATTCCTGGGGGTAGGGGTGGCTATGAAACAATTTACTCTCCATCCCAAACTGCTCCATACACGTGGTGAGCATGATTCTGACACTGGGAAATGGAGATTGGTGGACTTGTCGGTCTGTACTTCAGATAAATATATACATACTATATTATGTCGACCATCACAATACAAGGTTGGTGATGAGCAATATTGGGTGAACCATACAAGATGTATCGTGGAGAGTAAATAACATGTTACTGACCCTGTTTATTACCTTGGACATTGATCTTTGGGAAAAGCAAAATGTAAGTCATACACACATGAAGGGTAACAGAGCTATCCTCCTGAGTGAAGGCACATGGTGTACTAAGATCTCAGAATAGTACACCAGTCATTTAATTATTCTATTCCCATCATTCAAAATATCACTGCTCAGTTTAACTATTATGGAGCAGTAAACTTGCAGAGATCAGATGTTAGATTGGGAATGGGAATAGAATTTAGGGACTGGTTAAACATTTTTGGAAATGAGAACAGATCCTTCAGGAATTACAGAATTTCCCGAAAATCCCCCAGGCTATTAATCAATTGAAGGAGGGTGAAACAATATCCACGTGGGAGGCAATTTTTGGATGTAGCCCAACAATGAATCATGTGATGAGTGTCATGCTTCACCCTGTCATTGTTCTGATCATCATTGTTATCATTTTCTTTCTTGCTCAAATCTTTATGGGATTTTTTAAACATTTTTATTAGAAGTATCAATTGCAAGCACAACGTAAACTAAAGTATAAACCACTTCTGAACTAAATTATATTCAGTATAGTTAGCTGTGTAAAGGGGTATAAATGTGGTGGGTGGTTTTCGTGCTTATTTCTCCGCCCGTGAAGAAGACCAAAGTAAAAAGGGATTGTGACCCTATTTGGGGGGATTATGTTGGACTTTGGACTGTAAAACCCACATAAGAGACCACCCTAAAAGAGAGACTGAGTAATATGACGAGACTGTGCAATCATGAACTAGCAAGGGATGTGTTAATGTTGTAATTCAGAATGGGGTTAGTGGGAAAGGTATAGGTAAACACAGCTGCATGAAATTTGCAAGAATTGCACAAGTGTATTTGACAAATTGACCTTACCTCAAGAGAAAGATGTTCGCAACATGATTACCTTGACTAAACCCAAACATACTGAACACAGAAACAAGACCACCCAACCCCCTACACACTAAGGCACAGAAGGAAGATAGCAAAAATGTGCTGACCAAAGATAAAGCCAGGGCGCGGGAAAACTAAATATGCATGAATGAGTAAGAATGACGTGAGAATGTAATAGGAATATACTAGTGCATTAGAAGAGATTCTTTGTCTAGACCAGGTGCTGGATCTCATCACACTGAGGCAGCACTGTACTATTTATCCTAATTGTGTGCTGTGCTATAGAATGAAATCAACGTACTTTGAGAAATGTCTTCTTGTCAGACTCCAGTTCCTTCATACACACACACACACACACATGCACACATATATATATATATACACACACACACACACATATATATATATATATATATATATATATATATATATAAAAATATAAATATATAAATATATATATATATATATATATATATATACACACACACACACACACAAACACACACACGCTGATTTGCTTTAAATATATTTACGCATTGCTTCACATTATATAAGGATACACATTGCTTCGCATTATATAAGGATACATATTGCTTCGCATTGTATAAGGATACATATTGCTTTGCAGTAAATAAAGCTCCCCATTGCTTCACATGCTATACTGCTTTGCATATTTCATATACATTGATTGCATTATAGTTGAATAAACATTAATCTGCTTATAGCTCAGCATTAAACACAGAGAAAGGGTGCTTTGCTTTCATCAAATAAATTGATTGCATTATCTATGGATACACAGCTTATGCCCTTCCAAAGGATAACATGGGAAAAGAGGGCCACAAATACAGTTGCAAATCATACTTTACTTATTATAAATATGAATATAGTTTTAAATAGGTCCCTTCATAAGACCGGGAGGTTGGGGAGGAACGTAGAGATCCAGACCTGAATACCACGAAAGAGTCAGGATGACAGCACATTGCTGGACCCAGTGTGGCAGTGTAAGGTAAACCCATTTTTGTTCAGGCTGCTGTCCACAGTGCTGAAGAAGGGAAGCTCTCTTTAAGCTGAACTTATACTGTGTGTGATGGCGGCTGCGCGCACAAGCGCCAAGCACGAAGTGCAGGATCCCCTGGGGCTGCTCCTAGTGCGAGCGCACACACGACGGATTCACTGCGTTTTGAAAATACAAAAAATGTGTCTTTTCAAGCGGCAGCCGCGTCACGTGAGAGGTTCACAGAGCAATGTATTTATAAAATGCAGAGCAATGTATCTATACAATACAGAGCAATGTATCTATACAATACAGAGCAATGTATCTAGAATATGCAGAACAATGTATCTAGAATATACAGAACAATGTATCTAGAATATGCAAAGCAATGTATCTAGAATATACAGAGCAATGTATCTATCATATACAGAGCAATATATCTATAATATACAGAGCAATGTATCTAGAATATACAGGGCAATGTTTTTATAATATGCAGAGCAATGTATCTATATAATACAGAGCAATGTATCTATAATATAGAGCAATGTATCTATCATATACAGAGCAATGTATCTATCCTATACAGAGCAAAGTATCAATCCTATACAGAGCAATGTATCTATCATATAGAGCAATGTATCGATCATATACAGAGCAGCGTATCTATCCTACACAGAGCAATGTATCTATCATATACAGAGCAATGTATCTATCATATACAGAGCAATGTATCTAATATACAGAGCAATGTATCTAGAATATGCAGAGCAATGTATCTAGAATATACAGGGCAATATATCTATAATATACAGAGCAATGTATCTAGAATATACAGGGCAATGTATTTATAATATGCAGAGCAATATATATATAATATACAGAGCAATGTATCTATCATATACAGAGCAATATATCTATAATATACAGAGCAATGTATCTATCATATACAGGGCAGTGTATCTATAATATACAGAGTAGTGTATCTATAACAAACAGCGCAATGTATCTATAATAAACAGCGCAATGTATCTATAATAAACAGCGCAATGTATCTATAATATACAGAGCAATGCATCTATTGTATACAGAGCAATGTATCAATAATATACAGAATAATGTATAGATAAAAATCATTTTTTCTTTGCTTAAAGTTCTTGCCACTTTTCCCCTAAAAACGGAATACATCTATTATACACAGAGAAGTATAACTGTAGCATGCAAGCAATACGGATCTATAACAAGTAATCACCGAGCTTCTTGTTTATCTCGCAGCTATTTTTACATTGTAATAATTAATGTTCATAATTAAGAGGCCCTTCAGCATTCCTCATTTGAGCGAAGTATTTTTCCTCAACTATTAGGGATTGCTGATTGAAAGTCAACATGCTTCTGATTTCTAAAAGCACGCTATGTCATGATACTCTCTGATACGCTGTGTGAATCACCACAGTGGTAATGCCTTTGAAGTTCTGGGAAATTACTTTATCTGCCTGTGACACCTGAAAATTAGATTAACCTCTTACCACAAGTGGGGATACATATGTATTATTACAGACACACAGGGCTGAAGACAGATTTCTCAGGGATCACCTTGCAAACTCCCCCCCCCCCTCTCACCCCTTCCTCTTCCCATGTATTTGTCTTTGCCCACCCCCTCTGGTTCACTCTTCCCCCTCTATTCTTAACTCACTTTCCCCCCTCTCACTCTCTCACCTCAATCATCCACCAACCTCCCTCCCACACTCTACCCCCCTTCCGCTATCACTTAATTACTCCCCTCCCCCTCTATCACTCCTCCTCCCCCCCCACACACAAAATACAATACTTGTCCCATCACAAAATACATTATCCCCCACTACACTCACACAAAATACAATACCACACCCTCTCACACACAATACAATAACCCCCCACACACACACACACACACAAAATATAATACCCTCCCAACCCCACACACAAAATACAATACTCCCCCACCAAATACACAAAATACAATACACACATAGCTACCTACCTTTCAGGTAGTATGAGGCCTCTGGTGCCCTGGCTCTCCCCAGCTGCTGCCAGACCTCTCTCCCACGCCGGTCTTCCCTCTCTGCCAGACCGGGCCTCTCTCCCGTTGGTGCACTCCGGAACCTGGGCCCGCCCGAAAGTCACGCTCAGCTTCCATCACGCACCAGCAAGAGAGAGGCCGAGTCTAGCAAAGAGGGGCCTACAGCAGCTGGGGAGAGCCGGGCTCGGGACAATTGTCCTGGCCCTCCCTCCATGTTGGTGGCCCGGCTGATATATATGTGTGTGAGTGTGTATGTGTGTATGTGTGTGTGTATGGTTTTGTGTGCCACCTATCTCAATACACCTTATTGATCCATCTACCACTGTGTGCTGTCTCTTTTTTGCCGATCTTCTTTGCGGTAAATATCATCTAACTAAGCCTTATGGGACAAGCACCAACCTCTACAACAACTCACGTGAGTGCAAACTGTTTTATGGATATATATATATATATATATATATATATATATATATATATATATATATATATAATCCCTTGCTGCAGTGGAAGCGCTGTATGCTGGGCGATAATGGGGAAAGACAAGGTTGCAGACCTGTCTAAGACATGCAAATGAACAAACAGTAATATTTACAGTTTGTATATATATATATATATATATATATATATATATATATATATTTACACACACACACACTGATCACAACTTTCTATTCTAAGTATATATGCATATATAATATACACACACACACACTATTCATTTTGTAAAACAAATTGGTCTATTTATATAAAGTACCTATAAATATTTAGATGTACCTATATTGCATATATTATTCATATATATATATATATATATATATATATATATATATATATATATATATACACATATAAAGTGGCACTGTAAAGTGGCTCACACAGCTGTCTCTCACACATACTTATACTCCTTGTTTTTCCATCCCTATACACCAATAGGGACCACATAGTATCCACACACACTTTTAGTTATGCTACTAACTCTCACATGTCCACACCCACCCACACCATGTATATCCGCTCCCACTCCACACACACCTTTTGTAAAGCACTGTATATACTGTGGGCTCTCCATTCATATTAATTCACACTGATACACATACACACTCTTTCATCACTTGCTTTCAGGAACCTTTTGACACCTCCAGCCATAAAACACATCCACACCGGGGGAAGGACCAGCACAGATAACATTCCAATAGACACTGTTTATAGTATAGCTTTTGCTTGCTTCATTCATTGTAACATCGCCGGAAGAAGAGATCAGTGTATCTCGAAAGCTCGCACAAATAAAAGCATTTCGTTAGCCACAGAACGGTATCATCTATTTATTTTTTGATTATATATATATATATATCATAAATTAATATTAGAACATTCTCTCAGGGCTCTTCACAAAGGAGGGTTAAGATTCTCTGTACTGGGCATATGTTAACACTGAGTTGCTGTGGTTTTGAAGTCCCCACTCCCGCGGTACCCACCTGCAGATAATGATACCCTCGCTCCTTTCCCTTGGCCTCCTGAAGCATCAGCATCTTGTCATGGTGGTGCCCCCCAGGGCCAGAATAGGCTTCCCTGGCCTGGCTGACGGTCATGGTATGCCAAGTGCTCCTCTTCAGGGTCTGTCCGTCCAGGGACATGGACATGCCTGCACAGGCCAGGCACTTTCCCTCTCCGCCGCCACCCTTTAGACTCTTCAAGGTCAAGTCTCTGAAGGCACTTTCTGGGGTGTCCACTCCGAAGGGAGCTCCATGCTCCATGGCGTGACGCGCAGACACTAGGAAGCTGCTGTCGCTATCTAAGTTATCGTCCGAGCTCCACCACCCGGCCATCTTTGAGCGGTGCTTGGGTTCTGACTTTCTGTCTCTGCTCTTGCTCTTCTTGCTGTGCCGAGGTTGGGAGTGCTGGTAGCCATCCCCGCTTCGCCCTTCATGCCTGGTTCCATTGTATTCCCGCTTCGAGGGCGTCTCCAGGGAGTGGGATTTGGCAAAGAGCTTCTGCACGGAGTGCACCAGGTGGCGGATGCGACTGGGACTCTCGCTACGCTGCTCCGTGGTGCTGGTCCGCTGATATTGGAGGGTGTGGAAGCCGTCGTGGTGGTGGAGGGGCAGCTGTTTCTCGAACTGGTCCAGCAGGGTAGGGGGCAGGCGGTTGATCTTGCTGGAGGTGTGAGCAATGGCGGCCATACATTCATCACAGGAGTCATACTGCTGAGGGTTGTGGTGCATTCTGGGGTAGGTTCCGCCACTTGAAGACCGGGGCTCTGGCATGCTCATAGGACCGCCGGGGCAATCTGGGGTCACGCCGGCACTCCGAGAGGGGCAGTAATGCAGGTCCAGGGAGCAAGACTCAGAGGCGCTGCGGGGATAGGACTTGCGGGGGTCCAAGCCGTGATGAGGGAAATCCAGACCTCTTTCTCGGGTTTCGGGGATACAGTGACATGGAGGCTGTGATTGGCTGCCTTCTCCATGGTAACCTTTCATCCTGTCAGTACTGAACCAGCGGCATGTTTCCTGCCCCTCCCAGCGCTGTGGGATTACCTAGGAGGGAAGGGGACAGAATAAACCATTAAAGATGCAACTGATTTAGGGCAGATGTCAATTAATGGCAGTGAAATAATTCAAGTGTTGAATCTTGGGGAGCAATGCACCTAACAATCAATAAATAAATACAATTGGACCAGTTTCCAAGTCTCCTATACTGCTCTGAAAGGGGAGAAGTATTGTTTTATAGGGCCCAATTGTAATGTAATTTTCTTGACAGCTCTTCCCTAGCAGAATCCAACCAAACAAGGAGCGTGGGAGAGAAGTTAAGATGCAGCAAGACAAACAAAAGGCAGAAGATAAGGGAACTAAAACAGCTCAAAAGACTTATTTTTCTTACTATCAACTTTCACATGCATTCAGAGTTTCCATGAAGATCTACTCTATACGAGGTCCCTCTATTTAAAAAAACAATGCAATTGTAAAAAAAAAAATGCTATTTTAACAGAGGAGCAGTGGAGTAGAGGGTACAAAGCACAGATCTTGATTGTACAAACTTGTAGATTATAGCCCATATTTAATAAGCAGTGCTACTTCATATGGCACCTTCTAGCACGGCCTAGTCCCTTACAGTCCATAAATGAATGGACCTAAGGTGTCTTCCAGCCTTATGGCACAACACCTCTTAGTAACTAACGTCCCTTGACCTTAAACATGAATATATATATTTATATCTATACTGCATATAAAAATGATGGCCTCATTGAGCTCAAAAGCAGACACCGATTATATCACAAAGATACATAAAATAGAAAAATCGGCGAAACAGGCTTCATTGTTAACAAGAAATGGAGAAACAACATAGCAGAGAAAGAAAAGTCATCTGAAAGACCAGCCAGAATCACCATTATCATTCAGTTGACAGAGAGAAACATGCTTCAAAATATCCTGGCATATGCCCCAACATCACAGACAATGAAGTGGAAGACTCCTACAATTAAATCAACAAACTTTATGGGAGATTTCAATAGAATGATGAAATCAGTTGTTGGGTAAGGTTATAGCCACAGAATGGTAGAGGTTGCAGAATGTGAAAAACGTCTACATCATAAATTCATTCTTTAAGAAGAATCCAAATAGAAAATGGACATGGAGTGAACCCAATGGAATCAAGAACAAAACGGGCTATAGCCAAGCTAACAAGAAACAGGTGATTGAAGACTGCACAGTTTTGACACCAGCATTGATCACGATTGGAATGCTGCAAATTACTTCTTAATGCGCAAATAGAAAGAAGAAAACTGATTAAAAAGAAGACAAAAGCAATCTACATCAAGAATCTCAAGACTAAACGCAGAGAATTTCAACTAGAGCTGAAAAATCACTTCAGCTTGCTCTGGATGCCCGGGGATACTTTAACATACAATTATTAAAAAAAAAAAAAAGGTATGATTGAAGTTTGGAGGAATCGCTATTGCTAGCAAAACACATGAAAAGACAATATCAGATGAGACAAAGCTGTTACTGAGGAAACTACAATAAATGAAGCAATCACAACACACAAGCACTAAAATGTTATATACAGAGCTGTGCAAGATTATTCACAAACGTGTAACGGAAGATGTAAGAAAATTTAACTATATGCGATATGGTGAGGAAGACTATCGAAGACAGCAAAACTTGAAAGAAGTCAAAGCGGCAATTTATGATTAGGAGGAAGCAAATCATCGCACTCAGGGAAGATGATGGATCAACAATAAAAGACTGTGCACTTATCATAAAGAGAGTTGAGGACTTCTAGAAGAAGTTATACAAAAACCACAAATTACACAGGGCATAATCCAGTAGATGAAGAGCGAGAAGAAAACGGCAATCATGTGCCATGCGTCCTTCCAGAAGAAGTTACTAAGACAATACAATTTATGAAGAATGGGAAGGCCCCGTAGAAGATTGAATTACAACTTGAAAGAAGCTGTGGAAGAAGTGGAGAAAATCCTTGCAAAAGGCTTTACGTGCTACTTGAAGACCAGGAACATTTCATAAGAAAGGCGACAAAAATGACCCCGTGAACTACAGATCATATCAGTCTACTTCCAATCACGTTCAAGATTTTTTACAAGGTACTCAATCATCAGCTGCTCTTGACCCTGGACGTTGCTCATCCTAGAGAACAAGCGGGATTTGCAGTGGATACAACGAAATAGGCCACGTCCAAATTGTACAAGTGATTTCCAGAACTAATGAAAATAATCTACCATTCAATCTAGGATTCACAGATTTACCAAAAAAAGCATTTGGTTCTGTTTTACACCTCCGGCATTTTAAATGCACTAATAAGACATAGTATCGAAGATCCGTACATTGATATTATAACAAGCATTTATGAGAATCCCACACCAACAATTAGATTGCACGAAGACACAAGGCAGGTAAGGATAAGTAAGAGTGTGCAACAGTTAGACACCATGTCAACAAAGCTTTTCACAGCAACACAAAGAATTGTTTAAGACATTGAATTGGGAATTTTAAAAAAAAAAGAATAAAAATCAATTGTTAATTGTATGATTTGCAGATGACCATGTTATTTTTGCCACAGGTCCAGAAGACATCCAGCAACAAATCAGAGAACTCACCGAAGCAAGTAAGAAAGTGGGCCTCCATATGAATCTCAGCAAGACCAAAGTGATGTTCAACAAATGTATCAACTCTACAGAGATCGAAATAAACGGAATAGAACAATTGAAAGACTATGTCTACCTTGGCCGGGAAGTAACAATGGATGGGAACCGTTTGAATGAAATCAAGAGAATGAAGATGGGATGGAGCGCATTTGGAAGAAACAAGACAATCTTTCAAGGGAAACTTCCATTGTGCCCCAAAAAGAAAGTTTTCGACCAGTGTATTCTGCTGTGCTCACGGATGGATGTGAAACGTGAAGAATTCAGAAGCTTCAGAAAACTCAGAGAAGTATACAGAGATGTATGCTGTGTATTACCCAAAGAGACAGGAAACAGAATGAATGGGTTCAAAACCAAAGTCTGTGACATCATCACGAGTGTGAAGAAATGAAAATGGCAGTGGGCTGGACATATCGCAAGAAGAAATGACCATCGTTGGAGAAAGATGGTAAATCGACAGGTTTCCAAGGGAAATTAAAAGAGGAAGATGATAAAATCAGGCTGTGCTAAAAAGCTGTGTAATGTCACGGGCATAAGCTTATAGGGGTCCATGTTAAAATGGCCATGAAGTTTAAGGTGGGTGTGTGTTCATTTGCATGTCATTACCCAGAATCCCTGGCTGCAGTGGAAGCACTGTATGCCAAGAGAAAATGCGGGAAAAGCAGCGCTGCAGACTTGTCTGAGACATGTGAATATGCTCACACGTGGTATTTTTATTTGTTGTTCATATACAACAAACAGCCACAAAGCAGTATATACAATAACAAGGACTGTATTGCCACTTAATATAAATATACCAAAAACATATTTATTAAACCGACGTTTCGGTTCCCATCGGATCCGTGAAAAAAATTCCAAAATTACGGTTAAATAACTTTTATAACTTAAATAATTTTTATGTATATTTATTTTGAGTGCTTGTACAGTTCTTTTAATTTTATTATATAAACACGCACAGTTAGAGAGGGAGCAATTATACAATAAATACATGCATGTATAAATGTATACACAGAGTTGGCAGGGAATGTAGTGGTGGGTGTAGGAGCAGCAGTGAGATGGAAAATGCTCAGATACGAGAAGCGGTCTCTGTCATTCCTGCCCACCTGTAAGAGGTAATTTATATACAGAGAGCGGCTCGCTGGGATAGCTCAGAGGATTAGGGATAAACAGCAGGTTACCCATCTATGAACAGGAGAGAACATGAAGGACAGATTCCAGCTGCTTGTTGCGCTATGCTTGCTGCTAATTAGGGGGATAAGTAGGTTCACACTGAAGAGACACACACAGCAGATGCCCCCTTTGCACCCGTGCCGTTGGCAGCTACAGGGTATCTCTCACCCGCTTTGCTGCAACACAACTGCACTATGTCACCTCTGCTGAATTACTTCACATGTTCCAAAATGCCTGAGATAAACAAAGAGCTATTAAGTTTGGGGTAGGGGGGATATGGAGCCGTACATTCTTATCTACCATTATTCAGTGTACAGTACCATAAAACCAACCATTCACTGTCAAAGGGGCCTGCAATGCATTGCTTCTTAGGAGGGGGTGAGAGCTACTTACTGTATGTGTCCCTTAGGTCTGTGTATTAGGAGGGGGTGAGAGGTATGTGTCCCCTAGGTCTGGGTATTAGGAGGGGGTGAGAGTTATTTGTCCCTTATTTCTGTGTATTATGAGGGGGTGAGAGCTATGTGTCCCTTAGGTCTGTGTATTAGGAGGGGGTGATAGCTATGTGTCCCTTAGGTCTGTGTATTTTGAAGGGGTGAGAGGTAGGTGTCACTGATGTCTGTGTATTAGGAGAAGGCAAGAGGTATGTGTGCCTGATGTCGGTGTATTAGGAGAAGGTGAGGTATATGCTGCTAATGTCTCTGTATTAGGAGCAGGTGACAGGCATGTGTCCCTTGTGTCTGTAGTAGGAAGGGGTGACAAGTACAGTATGTGTCCCTAATGTCTGTGTATTAGGAGGGGTGCAAGCTACTGTAGGTGTCCCTGATGTCTGTGTATTAGGATGAGATATAAGTGTCCTTGATTTTTGTGTATTAGGAGAGGATGAGAAGTACATATCCCTATTGTCTCTACATTAGGAGGGGGTAAGAGGTACATGCCCATGATGTCTCTGTTTTAGGAGGGAGGGTGAGGTATGTGTCCCTGGTGTATTCTTTGTGTGGCTCGAGGTAGGTATGTTGTGTGTGCAGTTTAGACCGTCAGAGTAGCAGACTATCCTTGCCAGGCCCATTGGGATATTTTAATGGTGCCGCTG